>NC_140964.1:112880923-112883423 GCF_056783735.1 Eptatretus burgeri
TGGTTGACATTGGGAGGTACAGGAGGGTTCATGGTGGGAGTAGTGTTTTTTAAATGAAGGAAAACACACACAAGAAGCAAACAAAAGGACATAATTACAAATTGATGGGGTCAATGATTGCCAAAACAGACATATTTGAATCAATCAATGAAGCAACAAAGGCTCACTTTCACTTTTTCCTTCCATCCATATTTCCAAAGGATTGATCAAAACCCACAGATGATAAATAAACAAATATTAGTAAAGTACAGTATGACACCTTTACTTGTATAAGGGAGGTTTCAAGGTTAATGTGGACTAGTATTCCCGAATATCAAATATTACAGGGAAGTTGGTGAACCTTCACCTGTTTCTCAAAGTAATCCCGTCCCTGATGTTCACACATGTCTCATCCATGCGGTAGCACATTGATGCCTTCTGTAAAGCAATCTTTGGGATGGGTACGCAGCCGGTTTCGAAGACATTTTTGAGGTCTTCATCATTCGTAAACTTGGCAGCCTGGTGTTGGCTGAGTGGTTAGGGTGGTGGCTTGGGATCCCAGGGTCCTGAGATCAATCCCCGTTGGCTGCTGAATTAACACCAGGGGGTTGACTCAGCCTGTCATCCATCTGAGGTCGGCCAAATGAGTGCCAGTGTACTGGTCCCGGTGTATGCCCCGGTTAGAATAGGTGTACCATATCCCTGTGTGTCGTAAGAGGCGACCAGGGTTGGCGTCAGGAAGGGCATCCGGCCATAAAACATTGCCTCAAGAAAAAGCCCAACCCCTGCACAGCAGGGAAAAATGGCTGTAAAAACGGTCATTTTTTTTTTTCATCATTCGTAAACTTCACACCACTCCGATGTTCTGAGTGGTCTCGAGTTGAAAATCACAAGGCGACAAGTCTAGACTGCATGGGGTTGATTTCAAGCTTACCAATCAATCTCCACTAGAGTAGTCATGGCCACATTTGTCAAGTGATGGTAAGTATTGTTGCAGATTCGCGCCCGCCGGCGTGCGAACGGCCACGTAACTCGAATCGCGGCACGTCGCCCACCGGACGGACAATCCCGTCGTGACCCTCTCGGACTAACGCCGGGAACTAGTCACGGGTGGGCCTTTCGGCCTCACCACGATCGTGCCAATCGCCCCCCCGCGTGGGATAGGGTTGCTCGCCAAATTCGACCTGCCTAAGTACCCACACGGAGGGTAGACCGGGCGATCGCACCTCGCCGCAGGTCGACTTCGGACACGGGCCACTTTAAGCGACCCGTTCCGTACTATCGGGATAACCGAGCGGTGTTATCGTCAACCCGGACGGTTCGATTAATTATCGGGCGTATTTAGCCCACGACCAACCCTTTACGTGAAGTAAGATGGAGATTCAATAAAGGAAAAGACGAAGTGAAACGGGAAAAACAGTTCAACATAAAGCACATTTATTTCGCGATGACACACGGAAAGCACACATATACAATTACACCAAAAGCAAATGTAAAAGAAGAAGAAACACACAATAATACACAAAAAGCAAATGTAAAAGCAAAACACAATGCAGATATACCACCGACTACCGAGCACACGGCAACACTTATACAGTTTTACTTCACAGACGGCGCCGACAACACATATACTCAAAGCAAAAGAAAAGGACCACCCTCAAGGATGATGGGAGCAGACGGGCCTGGGGCCGAGACCGCGTCGGGCCTACCCGTCTGATGATGAGCCGCAAAATGGCGGTGGTGCCCCGACTCCGCGGGCCTCGCGGACAGTGTCTGGAATGGGGTGGGAACGGGGCCCCCTTCTCGCACTATCTCAGCGCGGGGGGAAACAGGAGGGGGTTGTTGATGCTCGGGGGAAGGAGGATATCTCCCTGGCTCGGGTCCCGCGACGAGCGTCTCCACCACGACCTCGGTCGCGTTACCGGCCTCTCCTCTCCGCAGCTCCCCGACTCTAACACGAGCACCCCCTCGACTGCCTTCGCCGCCGCCACCTCTCCAACTCTCCACAGCTCCGTCCAACTGCCTTCTCCGACTCCTCTCTTGACTGGCTCTTCCCAACTCAACTCCGAACTGCACTTGACTGACTACTACTGCTTCTTCTTCTTCTCAACTCAACTCGACTCCACCAACTCCCAACTCAACTGCCCCTTTGGCGAGCGAACGCGGCCCTTTATAGCCCCCGGGCCTCGCTCCTTCGCCTTCGACCCTTTACCTTCGACCCTTCACCTCTGGCTGGCTCCCTATTGGACCGAGGAAAAGTGGGCGTGATGCTTTTTGATCCATGAATTTGCATATAGCGATATTACTCCAACGCACCTGGGGGCGGGGCCAAATCGCCCCACGCTCGCCGATAGGACGGAACAGAAGTGGGCGTGAGTCGTTTTTGATCCGTTTTCTTCGGAAAGGCTGTGATGTTTCTGCACACGCTGCTCGGTGCGCGCCCTGCACGAGTCCAGTATCGGTGCCCACAAGCGGCGCGGAAATGGCGGTGATGCGATGGTTGCGAGAGCGAGATGTGACG
>NC_140964.1:112888423-112938423 GCF_056783735.1 Eptatretus burgeri
AAAGGTATGTTCGGGTGACCGAAAATGTGCCCTGGGAAAGCACACCGCCCCCTATCCTCCGCCACCCATCCTCCAACCCACTCCTCCCACCCCCTTCCCTTTTATACGACATCAATGGGAATATCTCATGTGCTTTAAGTCGTTTTGCAAATGTTGCACTTTCTAGCAACAGATCCACAATGTTACGTGGAAACTTGTTTTCAAATGACAATTCTACAATCTATTTCATTAGATATCAGATATCACAATTTTTTTTTATTTTTTTTTGCAATTAAATGTCTTAAAACATAGATGAGTCGATTTTGAGGAGAGGTCGAGGCTCGGACTTCCAGGGGGAAATAGTACCGACTTACGCACCGAAAAATAAGGTACATACTAAACCAACCATACTCAGTGACCTAATGGTTGGAATGTCCGCCGACTCTGGGAGGTAGGGAGTTCAAACTCCGGCCGAGTCGTACCAAAGACTTTGTAAAAATGGTACACGCTGTTTTCTTGCTTGACACAGCATATAAAATGATAGAGCACAGACAAGCAAGACAAGGAAGGCAATGACAAGCCACCGAGTGTAACCCTTGCCAATAAACTGCTTCGGCAGCATAAACACTCTGTACATCAAAATTTATACGAAACCAAACTGCCGATATCGTTGCTCCAAGTGTAAAAATTGCTTGCATCTTATCCATGTCCAGCCAGGATTATGATGACTCCAGGATGATTTATCAATAATCCCCTCATCACCGTCAAGTTCTAACATTGAGACACTAACACTCAAGCTCTCATGTTCGAACGTATTTGCAAAAGCTATCCCATTACAGGCCAGAAACTTTAACTATGATGTTATGAGACACACCAGACATGAGGCATGATGTGAAGGCTTGTAAGCCTCGAAGCATAGCTAGGAAGTGATTTTTGTGAATGAATGGCTTGAGGTCGCCATGGTGTTTATGGATGTCAGTCAATCTTGAGACCATAACCTTTTAATGAAAGTTACCTTGTCGTACTGTATTCTGGTTGGTCGTTTACCAGCCAACTGAACTACAACTCCAAATAAACTAATTGTGGTTGCAATCATTATGGAGCTGTACTTTGCAGCAAATTGCTCACATAGCGGCGAGTTCCATCATACTCGCAGCGTTCGATCTTGTCCAAGGTGGCATCGGAGAAGTAGAGTTTCTCGGAACGGTGGTCAAGAGCCAGGCCGTTCGGGGTACGGATGTTGGATGCGATGATGACCTGTACATTGGAGCCTGAAAGCACTGCTCGCATAATGCTGGGTTTCTGCTCATTCCAGTTGGTCCAAAACATGTAGCTATGAGGACAAGGAACCAATGAAAACACATGAGAACATGCAGACGGGGGAGGGCAGGAGAGGGTACAGCTTAACCCCACCATCCCCATTCAAATCGTGTTTCTTGACACACTAATTTATTTATTGTTTGATTAGTCTGTTTATCTTTCGTGTGTACATTTCAAAGTACAGGCAATCCCCAATTTTAGTAGAAATAGCTGAATTAGAAATTGCTCATGGGGTAAAAAAAATTGAAATTTGAAAATACCATTTTTCTTTTTACAATAAGGAGCCATTAAGCAGAGGCACTTAATGCAATCCAAGTACAAACCACAAGAAACAAACTGGGCAATCCCGCAAGGTTTGTGAGAAAAGAAAATTCAAAAATTCTGATTCCCATGCAATCAACAAATAAAAGGTCAGTACCAGCTTTACTTTTGGTTCAAAAAGGCCCTTCGTTATAACCATAATATTTACCCTTTATGGCTGAGAGCGCGCGGAACTCAATTTGTCCATGGATGTGGAATGCCTTGCTTTTTCTGGGCTTGCATACTCCAACTACGTACATGTTAACTCTCCTGAGACTATCTTAGCTTGCAGAGGATTCAAATTGTTAATACTGCTGCCTTCACCCAGATTTAAATGTGTAACTACTGGGACAGCAGCTCAGTATCCTCACCACTGGAGTACCATATCAAAGATAACGGAAGATGCCTGAAACTCATGCTGAAAAGATTTGGGTGCAAAATATATTTTGCACGTTAAACAATATCTATAAATTTGAAAAACTCATTATATCAAACAAACAGCGATCATGAACCACCGGCTCGGTGGTTCCATTATATTTCATAGCGAATGTACGACATTATTGAATTGGTGAATGAATAGTCGTGTGAATAAATAATATAACAGGCCAATCAAATATCAGTCCTTCTTTAAGGATATTACGAACTTGAGGCACTCGTCCATGGCAAAGGCACGGGGGTGGTCATCGGCGGACATGGTCACCACGGTCTCACGGTCAAAGCTGATTGATGTACTCGGACCGACAGAGTGGCGCGTTATAGTGGACGATGTGTAGCTGGTCCAGTAGAGAGCATCCCATCCACGGTGGTAGGCTACACCTTCCACAGAGCCCACGTCTAGTGTACAAGGAAGAACATGGTCAAAATATAGGTAAATGGGGAGAAACAATCATCCTCAACAGAAATGCAGTGAATGAATGACAAACGTCTTAGAAACTCACTTTCAACGAGTACCCTTCTCCCCGTGCCATCATCATACACCTGCTGAATGTTTCCAAAATGGATGTCACTGAAGAATATACGACGACGTCGGCCATTTCCACCATAGTCAAAAGCGAGTGCAATGACGTTCTTCATGTGCTCAGGATCCTCCAGGGGGCGCACAGGAGCATTGAGGTTAAGCTCATCAAACAGGTGGATACTCTTTAATATTGTCCTCTCCGAATAAAGGAGGTAACCATCGTAGTCGGTGCAGGAGAGCTGATCAGAGGCCAAGACACCGTGGGCACAAGCGCAAACTCGCTCATGGCCACCGCGGAACAAGCACAACTGCTGGCAGCCACCATTATTTGATGCGCACACATTGGTCCCTGTTGGGAGATGCAGGTAGAAGTCTAATTACCATCCATCTTTGCTCGAAATATTTATCCAGAGCCCTGATGTTTTCATTAACCCTTTCATTGAAAAAAATATATATATACATATATATATATATATATATATATATATATATATATATATATATATATATATATATATATGTCACATTTACCCATCAACGGAGATCAGGCATTAATAACAGGTGAGTTAGATATAGGCCAACTGGAGATGAAAAATTTATCACCTGAAAATGAGTTCACAATCAAAACTTAAAAACCAATCAATTAATTAGAGAGAGAGCGAGAGAGAGACAGAGAGACAGAGAGACAGAGAGACAGAGAGACAGAGAGACAGAGAGACAGAGAGACAGAGAGACAGAGAGACAGAGAGACAGAGAGACAGAGAGACAGAGAGACAGAGAGACAGAGAGACAGAGAGACAGAGAGACAGAGAGACAGAGAGACAGAGAGACAGAGAGACAGAGAGACAGAGAGACAGAGAGACAGAGAGACAGAGAGACAGAGAGACAGAGAGACAGAGAGACAGAGAGACAGAGAGACAGAGAGACAGAGAGACAGAGAGACAGAGAGACAGAGAGACAGAGAGACAGAGAGACAGAGAGACAGAGAGACAGAGAGACAGAGAGACAGAGAGACAGAGAGACAGAGAGACAGAGAGACAGAGAGACAGAGAGACAGAGAGACAGAGAGACAGAGAGACAGAGAGACAGAGAGACAGAGAGACAGAGAGACAGAGAGACAGAGAGACAGAGAGACAGAGAGACAGAGAGACAGAGAGACAGAGAGACAGAGAGACAGAGAGACAGAGAGACAGAGAGACAGAGAGACAGAGAGACAGAGAGACAGAGAGACAGAGAGACAGAGACAGAGAGAGAGAGAGAGAGAGTGAGAGAGAGAGTGAGAGAGAGAGAGAGAGTGAGAGAGAGTGTGTGAGAGAGAGAGATAGAAAGAGAGAGACAGAGACAGAGAGAGAGAGAGAGAGAGAGAGAGAGAGAGAGAGAGAGAGAGACAGATATATATATATATATATATATATATATATATATATATATATATATATATATATATATATATATATATATATATATATATATATATATATATATATATATATATATATATCGCTGTGATGGAAACACACACACACACACACACACACACACACACACACACACACACACACACACACACACACACACACACACACACACACACACGGAGGTTGATACTTTGAGACGAAGTGTCCATTCCATCTCTTGAAACGTAATTAAATAGACATTCCATTCAATATCTATTAATTATGTACTGTGTGAACAACAGTTACACCCTGACTTCACACACGTACATCTATTAATTATGTACTATTGGAATGTTCCTTTCACAGTGAAGTCATGTGACTATATGTTGATTAATTACGTACTGTTTGAACATCAATTGTAGACTGTACGTACATCTATTAATTATGTACAATTGGAATGTACCTTTCATGGTGAAGCCATGTGAATACATGTCTATTAATTACGTACTGTTTGAATGTCAGTTGCACCCTGACTTCACACACGTACATCGATTAAATCTGTACTATGAGACTGCTGAGACCCCTTTGACCGTTGAAAACCGCCAAGACCCTAAAGACCCCAAATGCCTCTAAAGACCCAAGAGATCCAGGTGACCCAAAAGTCCCCGAGAACCCAAAAGAACCAGAAGGCCCAAAAAGACTCTGAAGACTCAAAAGACCCAAAATACCCAGATGACCCAAAAGTCCCCAAAGACCCAAAAGTCCCCAAGGATCCAAAAGATCAAGAGGACCTCAAAGGACCTGAAAAACCCTTTAAGACCCATTAAGCCCCTTTTTACCTTTCAGACCCTTTCGATACTTGACACCTTTAGATCCCTTCACCGTTTAGACCTTTTATATCCTTTAGACATTTATAGCCCTTAAAGTCCCTTTGGACCCCTGAGACCTAAATACCATTCAGACCCCTTATTATTATAAAGACAGATGAAACAGCGTTGACCCTTCACCATTTAGAGTTTTAGATCATTTGGACCTTTTTTTTTTTACTAATAAATTTGTGCAAAATAAAATGTTTGCAGTACGATTGGTGTAAATAATGATTGGTGTAAATAATAAACACAGCAAATCTGCCACGTAACTTTCTGTAACGACGTGTGGAGAAGCGAGCATCGTGAGCCGATCCACGGCAGTAAAAAAATATAATATACTCTCTCTCCACCATTAAAAAAAAATTACTGAGCACGTGATTGTTGTTGTGTTACATCATGTGACACAAAGGTGAAAACCCCTGACAGAGATAAATACTGAATAAGTACATCTCCATTTCATTCGACATCATCATGCAATGCTGCATTGTGGTGAACATTTACACATGAGGATCCAACATGGAAGGAACAATCTCAAGACCCGGCATGCCCATCTCGAGCAGGAATGACTGCATTAAACATTGACCACATGAACACTCAAATCTTAGCCTGGAGAATGAAATTCCATGTTCAAATCAGCTCCTCTTCCAGCTCATCGAGGGTCTGCGGCTGTCTTGGCAAGGTTCAAACCTGACAATCCATGATATTCCAGAGATGTTCAATTGGATTGAAATCCGGTGAGATGGTAGGCCAGAGAGTCATGACATTGACATTGGCAATGACAAAAACATTCCTTGTTTGAATAGTCCTGTGAGAAGGAACATTACCACGCATAAATATGATTCCTGCACCATGTTGTTGAAGGGTAGGCAACACATGTTTCTGCAAGATCTCATTAATGTATTGATCTGTCCTCAGATTACCATGGATACAGATCAAGTTGTGCGAAAGGTTTCAGCAATACCACCCCACATCATGACACTTCCACATCCACAATTCACGGCTTCCTGAACACAGACTCGAGCAGATAGCTCACAGCTTCCTTGGGCAAATAGCTCTTCTGTAGACCCACGCACAGCAATCATGCCTTTCAAGGAGAAACCTGGATTCGTCTCTGAACATAACATTTTCCAATTGCTTCCGTGTCCATCAGACGTGCTGATTTAACCACACAGTGAAATGTCACAGTGAAAGTCTTGGATGCTGAACATGACAATGAGCACGAATTCCTGCATCACGGAGATGCCTCAATAAGGTGTTGCCACTTATACGAGGTCCAGGGAGTGTGCATGTAGTACACTTGGAAATTTTAAACTGATTCCGTAGATTCGTTGTGCGGTCCTGAGCAGGAGTCATTATTCTGGAATGTCACCCCTGTCTGTCTGTCTGTTTGTTTGTCTGTTTGTTTGTCTGTCTGTGAGCAAGATATCTCAAAAGTTATGGATGGATTTGGACAAAACTGGGTGGACAGGTTGGGTGTGTGACAAAGACGAATCGATTTGATTTTTGTGAAGATCCGGATGTGGATTCCAGATTTTTTTTCATTTATTAAGCGATTCTTCACCATTGAGAGAACATGTAGATGGAACCAAAAACGATATGTAGCATGTTATTGCAAAAAGCTTTCGATGGGTCATGACAAAACTTGGTGAATGATTACCTCTGCCACAGAAGGTGAAGAAGGTTATGTTTTCACCACTTTCTGTCTGTTTGTTCATTTGTGTACAGGATATCTCAAAAAGTTGTGGATGGATCCAGATGAAATTTGTGGACAGGTTTGGTACTGTATATGACAAGGATGAACTGATTATATTTTGATGAAGATCCGCATCCGACTACAAGAATTTTTAAAGCGATTCTTCACCATTGAAAGATCGGGGCCAAAAACGATATAGTACTGCATCGCGTGATATTTCAAAAATGTATCGGGCCCGATATGTTCTCATGGACAGGCATTGCGTGGTGGAGGTACGTGCTCTACCGAGTACCCTTCTAGTTTGTGTATGTAAAAAGAACAAGCCGATCAGATTTTGTTTAAGGTCTGGATGTGGATCCAGCCTATTAGTGGGATACAAAATGTAAACTGTTTAGCCTTGTGGATGTATATGCTCTCCCATGGGCAGTTCTAGTTCAGGGATATTTTCACTTTTGGAGATTTCCCGACGGTTTTTTCCTGGGGTATTGGCTTTGAGTTGCATGGGTATGCAAAATTTCATCTTTCTCTGCCACCTAGAAGGTCCAAGACATTAATATCAGTGACTGAATGAGTGAGTGAGTGAGTGACTGAGTAGTTAGAAAGAGCAATGCAGACACATCATTTAGATGCAGTCCCAATGGATATGCAAAGGAATATATCAACAACGAAAAAATGGATCAAAATTCAAAGCTGATCTCTTATCATGTTTATCCTTTCCTGAATACTTGCTTGATTTGTTTTTAACAGCCTGGAAATTTTAAACAAATGTTTAAATATTCCGGGGTTATTATAGGCATTATATGATGTGATAAATATTATTACCAATGGTGTTTTATACAGAACTAGAAGGGTACTTGGTGGAGCGCATACCTCAACTGCACAATGCCTGATCTACAAGAACATATCGAGCTCAATACATTTTTGAAATATCATGCTATATATCGTTTTTGGCCCTAATCTCTCAATGGTGAAGAAATGCTTAACATTTTAAATAATTCTAGTTCTAGTTCTAGTATGTGTTCTAGCTACACATACTAGTTCATTCTGTCACTAGATACCGCAAAACAGTCACATTGGGTTCCATTTTCGAAAGCAGAATGATTTCTGCCTTCAAAATAAATCATACTATAATTTGAGAAGTGTCTGTCTGTTTGTCTGTCTGTACTCTATGCACTCCTAAACTGCTGGACGGAATGAGTTGAAAACTGGTAATTGGACTCGGGCTGTGCAGTGCAAGGTTTTTTTAAAAATTACCATTATTATAATTATTATTTTATTTTGTTTGTATACGATGTCAAGGCTCACATAAGAACGAACACACAAAATGTAAAACAAGGGGAGCAGGAGACAAGAGAGACAGGAGAGGGAAGCACAAAACAGCGAGGAACAGACACACGAAGAGATCTGTGGAAGGGAGAGGGATGGGGCAGGGTACACGGGGTAAACAAGATGGACACCGCAGGGACTTTCAGGAAGAAAGCAGAGAATTTGAAGGAGGTGGGTTTGGGGTGGATTAACGGGAGTAGAAAAGATCGTGGTTTTGGATGGGGAGGGGGATAAGGGATGGTGGTGAACGGCTGTTTTGAAGACCAGGAGGGAAGAATGGGATTGAAGAGAGTGTGGGAGTTTGTTACAAAAGTGGGGAAAAAATAGGAATGAAAGAATGAAGGTGAGCAGTGATTCTTGAATTTGGGAGTTTTACCACAAGGGGGTTGCTGACGGACCTTGAGCACCCTGCGGAAATATTGTCAGGACAGATAGCAGACAGAGCAGGGGGAGGGTGGGGAGTGTGTAGACGGGAGAGAAGATGGTAGAAGACAGAAAGACCACCGACCTGCCTGTGGTGAGAGAGTGAGAGACCCAAAGACTCCGCCTCATCGTGGGAGATACCAATATAATCTAAAATGCATTGGTTTCAGCAGCGTGAAGCTGAGAAAGGTGAGAGGCGGGAGCACTAGCCGAGAGGGGAGAGCAGTACTCCATCGGACTGCAGATGAAAGCTTTGTACATGGTCAGGAGCTCAGGTGTGCCGAGGAAGGACCTTTCACGACAGAGAATGCCCAATTGGTGACTGACTTTGGAGGCCAGCTTGTAGATGTGGCTTTCCCAGGAAAGATCATGGCAGATAGTGAGACCCAAAAGTTTGAAAGAAAGGACTTCTTCAAGAAGATTGTTGAGAAAGTAGATGGGGGGGGGGGGTCCAGATGGTCCTTTCGGAGAGACATCGTGAGAGTGTGAGATTTGTCAGGATTGAAAGACATGTTCCACATGTTTGACCACCTTGTGATTTTATCTAGATCTGCAGAGAGTGAAGAAGCTGCTGCTTGCCGGCCTGAGGGATGACAGATGGTCCGGCAGAGGGTGGAGTAAAACAGCAAAGAGATAAAGAGGATATTCCAGAGAGTCAGAGAGATCATTGAAAACCACAAAAAGCAGAGGGCTCAGAACGCTACCTTGAGGAACTCCAGCCTGGACAGGAAGAGGGGACGAGAGACTTCCATTCAGGGCCACATGTTGACTGTGACAGGAGAGGAAGTGAGCCAATAGTGGAGATTGCCATGGATACCATAGGAAGAGAGTTTGGTAAGCAGTGCGGGGTGCCAGACCATATCGAAGGCATGCAATATTTCTCGGGAGATGGCTCTGATCTCATGTCTGGCATTGAATACCTCCATCCATTATTGGGAGAGCAGAAGCAGCATATACAGGGTAGAGTGTCCTGGTCTGAATCCAAATTGAGGATTGGAAATCAGGCCATTGGAAAAGAGGAAGGATTTAATGTCGGAAGCGATGATGGATTCCATTACCTTGCTGATGAGTGCGGAAAGGCTGATTGGTCTGGAGTTGCAGGGACCTGTTTTTGTACCTTTTTATGCAGGGCAGTAATGTTTGCTGATTTCCAAGCACATGGCAGATGACCTTGAGCAAATGAGAGGGTGAATAGAACAGAGAGAGGGTGAACAAGAGCAGCAGATCGGGTCTTAGGACACGTGGGCTGATGCCGTCTGAACCGGATGCAGAATCAGAGTCGAGGTTTGACAGCAAGCTCTCCACCTTGCCAAGAGAAAAGGACAGAGAGTCCAGGGACAGCTGGGTGCGACTCGGTAAGGTGGGTACAGAAGGTGATGGGTTTGGGACACAAGATTTCGAAGCAAACACAGAATTTAGGCATTCAGCCTTTTCACGTGCAGTGTCAGCTGGTAAGGTAAGGGGTAAGTATTTTGGGGTAAGGTATTTTGGGTATTTGGGGTAAGGGAGGGATCGATGGGGGACATACACCAGAAACAGATTTGATTAGACGCCACAAAGATTTAGAGGAGGAAGAGAGGTTTGAGAATAACAAGTTTTATGCAATAAAATAAACAAAATTCATAGTCCTAGGGGTTCAGGGTGGGGGGAGGACCCCAATTTTTTTTCTAGGGAAATGAAATCTACGAAAATTACCAATTTTTTCGATCTAGCGTATCGCGGCGATCCCAGTGGGCATGGATATTACATGTCATCCGCCTGCAAGTCTGGGGGAATTGACCCATGTGTAAGGTCAGGTTCTTCATGAGTTACATAAAAATCAGAAAGCAAGTTACTTTAATATTTTCTTCACATATCACTGTTGAATATTTCATGAAGAAGAAAAGGAAGGGAAGCTAGTACAAACAGATAGTTGAATTGATTCGCAGATACTGTATAAGTTGATGGGTGATTCAATCCCCTGTTTTCAGAAAAATCAAACTGTCCTTGCTATATGTTCAGCATCATGAACATATGCACCAGAGCAGAGATGTCGACAAGCCACTTGAGCCAAGTCTCAAATCAGTCTCAAGTTTATGAGGGCAAGTTTCAAGTCAAGTGTTACATCATAATTTCATTATCATCGACCTTTGTTACATGTAAGCTTTTAATACGGAACTCAAAAGGCGTATGCAAGTCATGAGCTGGTTGTATATATGAACTTGAAGATTTTTTGAGCATGTATATTCCAACATAAATGACATGCGACGATGTTTAATTGCTTTAATACAAACTCGAGGACCAGACTCTGTTTTTTTCGTGTCATTAATCTTGGTGATTTGCTTTTTGACATGCAGCACTCTTTTTATTCAATGCACCTTCAAAATATCCAGAAGCAAATAAGATCACCCTCAAAATCTCCACCATGCTACTGATAGCGAAGTGAAATGCGCACGCGCAGAGAGTAGCATCAAGCTTCGTAGAGACGCACAGTCTTGACGGTGTAATGGTAAGAACATCCACTCAAACCATTACGTGTGTATACGTGTTTGTTTATTTTGGTACCATTATGAGCCATAAAACACGTTGAGTAACAAGGACAAATGTGTCCAAGAGCCGCGTCATAAAGGTTTTGTCTTCACCAGAAGAAGAACAACAACAACAACAACAACAACAACACGGAGCTCTCTTTGAGCCAGCGTTTGCAACGTGATGGCACTAATAATAAAAAAAAATAGATAAATATATAAATAACAACAACTTCCGATATTTTGTCATGTGCCTTGATGGAGCCAATAGCGAGACCCATCATGGAGGCTCCTGTTCATGACGAGAAAATCGTGTATTTCCGAAATTACAACACATTAAATGGAATAATCTTTAAATAGTAACGTGAACTTTTCGAAACTTTAAAGCAAATGTCCGAATATATTTAAAAGTTGATGATAGACGCTCTCAAAAGGCACCGTCAATGTGAGGATGTGTACAGATGTTTAGTATTTAAGGATATCCAGAGCCTGTATATAAAAGAGCCGTGTCCAAAAGGTTTTGTCTTCACCAGAAGAAGAAGAAGAACAACAACATGAAGAGAAGAAGAAGAAGAGAAGAAGAACAACAAGAAGAAGAACAACGCGGAGCTCTCTTCGAGCCACGTTCGCTACGCGAGACGCGGCTAAAAATAAAGATAAAACCACGGAAGAGGCGAAATGGGTATGAACTATAAACCGAGCAGCAGCAACAACAATTCCATACGTACACTGTACGGCATACATGCCTCACAAATTCAAGGAGGTAGGATCCATGTAATGAAAGATACTACAGATCTACTTGCTTTTCTCTGTAAGTTACCTCCTTTTACTCCACGAGACACATGTATGTGCGATCAGAGGCTTCAGAGCTCAGCGGCACTTTTGGCGGGGTATAACTAAACCGTTTTCTAAGCTCGGCACGATCTATTTACCGAGTTCATGCTGCCCTTGGTGCACGACTCCGGCGGTCTTTGTTTATAAATATAACAAGTCTGGAGACGGCGATGGTTCACGAGCAATGTACACGTTTCGCCTTTTTTATTTTTTGACCTTCGAGGGGACGCCAAGGGCAAACTGGCAGGGATCGGGAAAAACGTACATGATGAAAGTTGTAGTACTCGAAGAGCACGACTTGCATACCAACTTTCATTTGAAACAGTTGAAAACCCTAGGAGCTCGATGCCCGTTTTATTGATTTTTACTTACGAAATCTTTAGATTTCGTAAGTATATTGATGATTTCCGTTTCTGTTTGTTTGTTTGTTTGTGTGTTTTTGTGTTTGTTTGTAGGCACAATAACTCGAACGGAAGAAGCTACCAATGTCAAATTACACCACGTGATTCAGGAGGGTGATGGCTAGTGCTGATTAGATTTTGGTCAAAATCAGTCAAAGGTCAAGGTCACAGTGAGGTCAAATATTCGATTTTTGATGGTTTGGTACAGATAACTCGAGAACGGAAGAAGCTACCAATGTTAAATTACACCACATGATTCAGGAGGGTGATGGCTAGTGCTGATTAGATTTTGGTCAAAATCGGTCAAAGGTCAAGGTCACAGTGAGGTCAAAAATTCAACTTTTGATGGTTTGGTACAGAATCATGGTAGAAACTTCTGGTTTGCGTCGCTATCTTCTCCAGAGACAGCTTTTATTAGACAAAGTCAGAGGTCAAGTTGACGATTTCGTAAGTACCAGTCTATGACTGCTTGTTTGTTTGTTTGTTTGTAGGCACGATAACTCGAGAACGGAAGAAGCTTCCAATGTCAAATTACACCACGTGATTCAGGAGCGTGATGGCTAGTGCTGATTAGATTTTGGTCAAAATCGGTCAAAGGTCAAGGTCACAGTGAGGTCAAACATCCAAAACATTTGATTTTTGACGGTTTGGTACAGAATCATCGTATAAACTTCTGGTTTGTGTCGCTACCTTCTCCAGAGACAGCTTTTATTCGACAAGGTCAGAGGTCAAGTTGACGATTTCGTAAGTACCAGTCGATGACTGCTTGTTTGTTTGTTTGTAGGCACGATAACTCGAGAATGGAAGAAGCTACCAATGTCAAATTACACCACGTGATTCAGGAGAGTGATGGCTCGTGCTGATTAGATTTTGGTCAAAATCGGTCAAAGGTCAAGGTCACAGTGAGGTCAAATATTCGATTTTTGATGGTTTGGTACAGATAACTCGAGAACGGAAGAAGCTACCAATATCAAATTACACCAAGTGATTCAGGAGGGTGATGGCTAGCGCTGATTAGATTTTGGTCAAAATCGGTCAAAGGTCAAGGTCACAGTGAGGTCAAACATCCAAAACATTCGATTTTTGATGGTTTGGTACAGAATCATCGTAGAAACTTCTGGTTTGCGTCGCTACCTTCTCGAGATGAGAAGGTCAGGTTCGATCTGTGACCTGCTACAGGTACCATGTAAACCTGTATGAACCTGTTCCATGGTCAGGTTGTCGGCGACTAAACCGTCTCCCCAACCAGGTTTTCTGGTGAGGAGGGTGTTTGGATATGGACACCCAGCAGGATTAAAAACAAAACCTGTCAAAGGGCGGAGGAGCTCCTTGTGAGCCAACGGCCATCCATATCTAGTGCCCAACTGTGTCTGCGGATGTCCTCCTGCAGTTGGGTTACTTCTTATTAGGAGGTTGGTGGCAGGATTTGCACTCCGGCCACCGTAAAACCCTTCATTCCGCAAAACACAAAAACGCAAAAAAAACTGAAAACCCACTCCGTGGGAGTACCTCCTGTGCAGCTTCCCTTCGCAGGGCAGCTCACCGGATGACAGGATTGGGGCAAAGCCTTCGGGACCCTTTGATATCATCAATCTTTGATGATAGGAGGGAAACCACGGGGTAACATCCCTGGGTCAGATTGTGGGAGAGTGTGTCGGAGTGGTGCTGAGGTGTCGTCCACCAGACGGCGGTCTCCTTGGGTTAACTTGAGGCGGTCCCTTCGGGTGGGTGCCTGGAATGTCCTATCCCTAAGAGAGAATGATCACCTGTCTCTGTTATCATCTGCGCTCAAGCGTTTGGACATCGGGATTGCAGCTCTCTCTGAGGTTCGGAGACCGGATTGCGGTGAGATAATGGTGGGTGGTTACACCTACTATTGGTCTGGTCGCTCTGATGGTTACCATACCCAAGGAGTTGCTGTAGCTGTGTCGAATAAGCTGACCCCAATGATAATTGAGGTAACACCGGTCAACGAGCGTATTATGAGATTAAGGATTCGTCATTCCTTAGGTGTCATTTCCCTGGTCTCTGTTTATGCTCCGACTGAGGCAAATGATCTCACAGAGAAGGATGCATTCTACGCCACGCTCGAGTCTGCGGTTGATCGGTGCCCCAGACGAGATACACTTCTAGTCTTGGGGGATTTCAATGCATCGACTGGAACTGATAGGAATGGTTATGAGGTGTGTGTTGGTCCCCATGGGTCAGGAACTATGAACCAGAATAGCACTAAGTTCCTTGACTTTGCAAGAAGTCATGGATTTCGGGTGGCTGGTTCATGGTTTCAGCGCCCACAAGCTCATCGCTGGACTTGGTATTCCAACGCTGGCGGTGTGGCAAAGGAGATTGACCATGTCCTCATTGACGGTCGTTGGAGGATGATCCAGAACTGCAGGGTCTACCGGAGTGCTCAGTTCCTCAATACTGACCACAGGCTTGTTGTAGTAACTCTAAAGCTGCACCTTAAATCCTGGAGAATGGTACCATCCCAGCCGAGGCTGGATGTTGGCAGGCTCAGGGATGAGAGAGTAGCTGAGGAGTTTGCGAACAGGCTGAGTGGACACTTGGGGGGTCTGGGTGCTTAGGGGGGTCCTGAAGAGTTGTGGAGCGCCTTCAAGACCACCGTCCTTGATGTTGCCGGTGGATGTCTTGGAGCTCACCGCAGGGCAAAGAAGAATTTTGTCTCTCAAGGGACACTGGATACCATTGACCAGAGTCGCAGGGCCAGGCTGAAGGCCCGCTGGGCTGGTTACTTTGAGCGGTTGTACCAGGCTGATCCCCCAGCTGTCGAGTTGGACGTCAAGGGTGTTACAATCCCTGTTGCTGACCCTCGAATCAACTGTGGTCCACCTTCGCTTGTGGAAACACGGGCTGCGGTGAACCAGTTGAAACGGGGCAAAGCTCCAGGGATCAGTGGCATCCATGCTGAACTTCTCAAGGCTGGTGGAAATGCTGCACTCATGTCGTTGCATGCAGTTTTGTGCTCTGCCTGGAACACAGGCATCATCCCAACTGACTGGAAGAGGGGCCTTGTTGTCCCTCTCTGGAAAGGGAAGGGTGATCGCCAAGACTGCAACAACTACCGAGGGGTGACGCTGCTCTCAGTGCCGGGCAAGGTCTTTGCTCGGATAATTCTTGATAGGGTTCGCCAGCATCTGCTTGAGCACCAGCGTCCAGAGCAGTCAGGCTTTACACCAAAGAGGTCAAGGATTGACCGTATCCTTGCCCTTCGTGTCCTCATCGAACACAGACGAGAGTTTCGGCAGGGGCTGCTTGCACCCTATGTTGATCTCTGTAAAGCGTTCGATTCAGTGAATCGGGATGTCCTCTGGAGGATTTTTGGTCTTCGTGGGGTGTCACCAAAACTGATCGATCTGATGTCTGAACTCTACTCTGATACATTACAGATGCTGATTTTCGAACCTATATGCCATATGTACATGTACATTATTGCTCATGTCTCAGAAACTATTGGAGTGCCCATCACAAAATTTATGTGGAAGCTTCTTGACATCATAAGGTACCTCTGGGATGAATTTGAGGAAATTTGAAGGATACATTTTTTGGGGATTCACGATTGAAGTTTATATTTTGTGATAACTTTTTTGTGATTTGAGGTAGGAAAATCTTGCCCAGACAAATTCATAGGGCATGAAAATACCTTTAAAATGACACAAAAACCAGCTCTCTAGGTGTTATACTTTTAGAGATATGGCCATTTGAATTCGCGACGTCGTGCTAATTAGTCCAAAGTTCGTTAGTCTGTATCTCACTAATTAAGAGGCTGTTAGCAAAAATATTTGAGTTCTTGCCGTTTTTCATGGGTCCCAATTGGTTCCCAAAGTTTTACAAAAATCTGAGAGATGACGGCAAATTCTTTGATGATTTGACATGGAATGACCCAGAGACAGCTTTTATTAGACAAGGTCAGAGGTCAAGTTGACAATTTCGTAAGTACCAGTCTATGACTGCTTGTTTGTTTGTTTGTTTGTTTGTAGGCACGATAACTCGAGAACGGAAGAAGCTACCAATGTCAAATTACACCACGTGATTCAGGAGGGTGATGGCTCGTGATGATTAGATTTTGGTCAATATCGGTCAACGGTCAAGGTCACAGTGAGGTCAAATATTCGATTTTTGATGGTTTGGTACAGATAACTCGAGAACGGAAGAAGCTACCAATATCAAATTACACCACGTGATTCAGGAGGGTGATGGCTAGTGCTGATTAGATTTTGGTCAAATCGGTCAAAGGTCAAGGTCACAGTGGGGTCAAAAATTCAATTTTTGATGGTTTGGTCCAGAATCATGGTAGAAACTTCTGGTTTGCGTCGCTACCTTCTCCAGAGACAGCTTTTATTAGACAAGGTCAGAGGTCAAGTTGACGATTTCGTAAGTACCAGTCTATGACTGCTTGTTTTTGACATTTTCTAAGTTCGTGACCTTGTGACCTTGGGAAGAAAATGAAAAATCGAGCTCCGTGGGGCTATGCAGGTGCCATTGGGCTAACCAAATACCAAAACCCCTGCCAGATTCGACAAACCCCCTCAGAGAAGATGTAACTTGAAATCGGCAACCCCCTAAAAACACGTTTTTTGGGCATGGCTCCGCCCATAATGGGCGCACCACGCCCATTCTCAGGAAAACACAACTAGATCATGATATAAACCTCCTACCAAAATTTTATCAAGATCAGATCAAAACCCACGGAGCTATGCTCGGGACAGACAGACAGACAGACAGACAGACACCAATAACGAATATAGTGGTCACTTACTGACTCGTGAACCAATAATCACATCCTACCAGACATCAAATGAAAATTAGTCACAAACATGAAATTGAGATATATTTCTTTTGATTATAGTGTTCATTCATTCGTCATCATTGTCAACAAGTGTGCAAGCTCAAGTCGAAAGTCAACTCTCAAGTCTTTAATGCCAAGTCTCAAATCAAGTCACAAGTCACAAAATGTGCGATTCGAGTCCAAGTCGCTGACTCGAGTGACCATCTCCGCACCAGAGTGCTCTTTGACTGACGGGCATACAGTGAGCAAATTAAACTGAAAAGTATATTATTATTATTATTGGTGAAAGTGGGTGGAGGGGGATTTAACTTCCCACATACACAATGTGAGTTAACTTTGCAGAGCAGCAAGAGCTTCCGGAAAATCGACCAAAGAGATAGATAGATAGATAGATAGATAGATAGATAGATAGATAGATAGATATAGAGATATAGAGATATGGAGATAGAGATAGAGATAGAGATAGAGATAGAGATAGAGATAGAGATAGAGATAGAGATAGAGAGAGAGATTCAAGCCTACACCATTCTTTCCTGGCCTGCATCTTACCAAGCCCATCAAAGCCTGCGCCATTCTTACCAACTTGTAGTTGTTTGTCCATGCTCTATACTTTTTAAATGCTGAGCATCATGTGAGGACGCAGACGCAGCATTTTTGAAGTCTTTCGTATGACTCAGCCAGGGTTAAAACAACCAACCTCCCACACCCAGAGTGGATGCTCTCACCATTATGCCACCAAGGCTTGCGAAGCAGTTAAGTCTCAAATAATAAAGTCTCAAGCAGTACAATAAAGCAGTACTTTGGTCTCAAAGTCTCATTGTAATGCAACAATGATCAAAAAGTTATTGGAAAACTCAATAAAGTTACTTTCTAACCTTTTTGCCTGTCTTTGCTGAAGACTTTCACATCTTTTAGCTGAACTCCAATGCCAGTCTTCAAAGCCATCACGTCCTCGGTGGAATGTTTCGAAGCACGTTTTATCGAGCCATTTCCATGTGTCCTGTAGGTATATATATATAATGAATTAGCCAAGCACAGAGGGATTCCATACAAGATTAAAATCATCCAAATATGCAAACCAAGGTATTGTGCAATGCTTACTCAACATTCAAGTCTCCCAGTGGTGAACATGAGTTCAGATGCTTTAAATGCACAAAATGAGCAATCTTGTAACAATCATGCAAGTTCAGTTAGCAATATCTGCCATGCCACTCATATCAGCTAGCTCTTCTTTTCCTGACCTGTCACTCCAATAGATGTAATTTCCGTAGATGGAGACGGCAAACATGTCCGTGTTCTGACTTGAAAGTATTGCCTCCCTGTTCTCTCCTGTCTCCAGGTCAATCCGCTCAATCTTGTCAGTACGTGCATCGCACCAATACAACTTGCCTTTCTGATAATACATACACAAAAGCAAGCAATTTACAAAAGAACAACAGTAAAATATGTTGGGTCCCAATAATGTGTGGCCACCTGATAACACACAATTTAACAAAAACAAAGCATTTATTGTTGAAGCATTGGTACACAATATGGTTTATGCCAGAAGAACAATGGGAACAGGAGAACAATGGGACCAGGTAGAAGGTTCGTTCATGTTTCATGGCGACCAATCAATGGTGACATGTGAGCAGCATTGACTTTAATAAATTCATTATGATCACGTGGTATGTCGAGGACCTCAACTCTTAAGGTTACTACAGGGTCTCCACTTGAAGGCTGGTATGGGACCTCCACTCAAAGGCTGTTATAGGACCTCCACTCTAAGGCTGTTATAGGACCTCCACTCTAAGGCTGTTATAGGACCTCCACTCTAAGGCTGTTATAGGACCTCCACTCTAAGGCTGTTATAGGACCTCCACTCTAAGGCTGTTATAGGACCTCCACTCTAAAGGTTGCTATGCGATCTCCACTCTAAAGGCTGCTCCAAGACCTCCACTCTAAAGGCTGGTCCAAGACCTCCACTCTAAAGGCTGCTTCAAGACCTCCACTCCAAGGCTACTGCAGGACCTCAATTCTAAAAGCTGTTTCAGGACCTCTACTCTAAAGGCTGTTTCAGGACCTCCACTCTAAAGGCTGTTTCAGGACCTCCACTCTCAATGCTGTTTCAGGACCTCCACTCTAAAGGCTGTTTCAGGACCTCCACTCTCAAGGCTGCCATGGGACCTCCACTCTCATGGCTGCTATGGGACCTTCACACTGAAGCTGCGACAGGACCGACACTCTAAAGGCTGCAACAAGACTTCCACTCCAAGGCTACTCCAGGACCTCAATTCTAAAAGTTGTTTCAGGACCTCCACTCTAAAGGCTGTTTCAGGACCTCCACTCTTATGGCTGTTTCAGGACCTCCACTCTCAAGGCTGCCATGGGACCTCCACTCTCATGGCTGCTATGAGACCTCCACACTGAAGCTGCTACAGGACCGACACTCTAAAGGCTGCAACAAGACTTCCACTCCAAGGCTACTCCAGGTCCTCAATTGTAAAAGTTGTTTCAGGACCTCCACTCTAAAGGCTGTTTCAGGGCCTCCACTCCAAAGGCTGCCATGGGACCTCCACTCTCATGGCTGCTATGAGACCTCCACACTGAAGCTGCTACAGGGCCGACACTCTAAAGGCTGCAACAAGACTTCCACTCCATGGCTACTCCAGGACCTCAATTCTAAAAGTTGTTTCAGGACCTCCACTCTAAAGGCTGTTTCAGGACCTCCACTCCAAAGGCTGTTTCAGGACCTCCACTCTAAAGGCTTTTTCAGGACCTCCACTCTCAAGGCTGCCATGGGACCTCCACTCTAAAGGCTGTTTCAGGATCTCCACTCTAAAGGCTGTTTCAGGACCTCCACTCTAAAGGCTGTTTCAGGACCTCCACTCTAAAGGCTGTTTCAGGACCTCCACTCCAAAGGCTGTTTCAGGACCTCCACTCTCAAGGCTGCTCTGGGACCTCCACACTGAAGCTGCTACAGGACCGACACTCCAAAGGCTGCAACAAGACTTCCACTCCAAGGCTACTCCAGGACCTCAATTCTAAAAGTTGTTTCAGGACCTCCACTCTAAAGGCTGTTTCAGGACCTCCACTCTAAAGGCTGCCATGGGACCTCCACTCTCATGGCTGCTATGAGACCTCCACAGTGAAGCTGCTACAGGGCCGACACTCTAAAGGCTGCAACAAGACTTCCACTCCAAGGCTACTCTAGGACCTCAATTCTAAAAGTTGTTTCAGGACCTCCACTCTAAAGGCTGTTTCAGGACCTCCACTCTAAAGGCTGTTTTAGGACCTCCACTCTCAAGGCTGTTTCAGGACCTCCACTGTAAAGGCTGTTTCAGGACCTCCACTCTAAAGGCTGCCATGGGACCTCCACTCTCATGGCTGCTATGAGATCTCCACACTGAAGCTGCAACAGGGCCGACACTCTAAAGGCTTCACAAGACTTCCACTCCAAGGCTACTCCAGGACCTCAATTCTAAAAGTTGTTTCAGGACCTCCACTCTAAAGGCTGTTTCAGGACCTCCACTCTAAAGGCTGTTTCAGGACCTCCAATCTAAAGGCTTTTTCAGGACCTCCACTCTCAAGGCTGCCATGGGACCTCCACTCTAAAGGCTGTTTCAGGACCTCTACTCTAAAGGCTGTTTCAGGACCTCCACTCGAAAGGCTGTTTCAGGACCTCCACTCGAAACGCTGTTTCAGGACCTCCACTCTAAAGGCTGCCATGGGACCTCCACTCTCATGGTTGCTATGAGACCTCCACACTGAAGCTGCGACAGGACCGACACTCTAAAGGCTGTTTCAGGACCTCCACTCTCAAGGCTGCTATGAGACCTCCACACTGAAGCTGCTACAGGACCGACACTCTAAAGGCTGCAACAAGACTTCCACTCCAAGGCGATTCCAGAACCTCAATTCTAAAAGCTGTTTCAGGACCTCCACTCTCAAGGCTGCTATGGGACCTCCACACTGAAGCTGCTACAGGACCTCCACTCTCAGGCTGTACAGGGATTCCACCATGAGGCTATGCACAATCACAAATACAAGGATGGAGAGGACTTTGATAATAGCCTTGTACCTCATAGTCAATGGAGATACCATTGGGCCAAGCAATGCTGGAATTCACGAGGACAGTGCGCTCTGAGCCATCCAAACGTGAGCGCTCCACACGTGGGTTTTGTCCCCACTCGGTCCAGAACAAGTACCTTGAGAATGACAGAAATCGACCAGATTTGTATTCAAAAACTGCTTGATGAAGGTTTGTGGTTAATGAAGCATTATAGTGTTCATAAGTAACATCAGACTAAAATGTGCAATTCGGTGTCTGTCTTTAGAAGCACAATACATCTGGTCGTTACTTATCAAATCTCAACTAGACTTGAAAAGAGGACTAAGGGTCACACAATGGAGGTTGTCGCAACTTAATTTGCTCCCCTCCCTAAGGAGGTTTTCAGCCTTGGGCAAAATCCATGTTAAGGGGTGTATACATGTTAAGATAGATAATAATGATGGCATTTTACCAAAGCCGTTTAAAATAACAAAAGTAATAACAACACAATAATGATAATAGCAAAATATTAATGTTATTACAAAACAATATTAAATTTTTTTCTTCCTCCTTGGACAAACGTCAATAGCTTATCACGGCGTTTTGTAGGGCACCCCAACCAGAAGTAAAAAAAAATATTATAAACCCCAAACATGTACAATTACATTTTAAAAACTAGAACGGGCACTCGTAGAGCGCATACCTTCGCCGCAGCCACCAGTTACCTTTGTATTAAGTTGTTCACAATGCATCTCAATACAAATATGCATTTCGTGACCCCCATGACCTTTGACCCACAACCGCTACCTAGGGTGACAATAGTACTATACCTTGTGTCATTTCAGAAGATGGGGAATTGAACACTGAACAATTTGGAATTAATTTGATGTAAATCGGAAACATATTAACCGTTTTCATCATGAAAAAACGATGTTGACCTTTTGTAACCTTGACCTTTGATCCGATCGCTCCCAAAATCTAATGGATTTGCCCTTTCATGATGCCAAACAAATCCAAAACAATTAAAGCCTCTCTGCGTTTTGTTTTTTTTGCGTTAAGTTGTCCACAACGCTTTCCGATATAAATGTGAATTTGTGTGACCCCCTTGACCTTTGACCCCCAACCGCTGCCTTGGGTGACAAAAGTACTCTACCATGTGTCATATTAGAGGATGGGAAATTTAATTTTGAACATTTTGGAGTTAATTTGCTGTAAATCAAAACAAAATTGACAATTTAATCGCGAAAAAACGATTTTGACCTTTTTGTGACCTTGACCTTAACCTTTGATCCGATCGCTCCCAAAATCTAATCGATTTGTCCTCTCGTGATGCCAAACACATCCACAAAATTTCATGACAATCTGCGAAGTGGTTTTTGTGTAATGTTGTCCACAACGCTTCCCAATCAAAAACTCCATTTTGGTGACCCCCTTGACCTTTGACTTCCACAGACTAACAAGGGTTGCAAACACTATACCATACGCTATATCAGTGGATCGGGATTTGAATACTGAACATTTTGGACTTAATTTAATGTAAATCGGAACAAAATTGACACTTTAATCGCAAAAAAACGATTTTGACCTTTTTGTGACCTTGACCTTGACCTTTGATCTTATCGCTCCCAAAAGCTTCGCCTGGCGTCCTTGAGTAACTGCACATCATCTCTGAAAATTTCATGCAAATCGGTCCAGCAGTTTTTGCGCAATGTTGTCCGCACACATATTTACCAATAAATAAATACACAGGGGTCAATACAATACCTTCGTCAAACGAAGTTTGCGAAGGTAACAATCGCGACTGCTGTTTAACATTAAATTGAAGGGAGGAAACCCGACATTCTTGAGGCATAATATGCTTATCACACAGACTAACAGACCTGAGCCTATATCTACTATAATGTAATGTGGATTGCATGGATGTCATGAAAAGGCTGAACAATCCTATCCTCACCCTTTGGATGGATGCACAGCTATCGCACGAGGCTTGTCCAGGCCTTGGGAAATGACGACATAGCGGAACAATCCGTTGAGTCGGGCTACCTCAATGACATCAAAACCTTGGTCAATCCAATAGATGTTTCCTGTAAGAGCAAATGCCATCAGATAGGATAAGATTCCTGCCGTTTACCTCTGCAAGCGTCTCCAAAGTTTGTGAATGAGGTGTTAACATCACAATCTGCCCACAGGTCAGAGTGCAGACTGTCGACGTGAAATGTTGATAACGTAAAGTTAACATCACAGACAATTAAAGAGCACAGAATGGCGGTGGAATAGACCATCTGTCTGCTTCCAATTGTATTTTATCTGCATCTGTCGTGACACAAGTCACTGCAAATGGCAGCAAACGAGGCTCAAAAACACTGGAGTTAATGATGCCAGCTTTTACTGATCAAATAAAAACTTCGTTTGACAATATGAATGAGTTGATAAAGCCAATCAGCACAACAAATGAAATGTTGTGGAAAAACCATACGGGAGAAAGACATTAGCATCATGGTACTCAATTTTACACACACACACACACACACACACACACACACACACACACACACACACACACACACACACACACACACACACACACACACACACACACACACACACACACACACACACACACACACACACACACACACACACACACACATTCGGAGACCATTCATATGGAATCAATCCCCCCATTACACCTTCATAATCACCAGCACACCTGATTCAACCTTTCCTCTGCTGCTGCTGCTGCTGCTGGTGCTGCACACACTCTCACCTGCGATCCAGTCGACAGCGATGCCCTCCACACGACCCAATCCGTTCGCAATGATGTCTTCTCTCCATGTCTGATCTCGCTTGGCTCGGTGGATGCTACTCAAGCCCATGTCCACCCAGTATATCGTGTCATTTGCTGTGTACACGCATGCATACTGGCAGCTTTCCACACTCCACCTCTCACACAGTACAATACAGTGGTGTCAATAGGGCCTGTTTCATCAATTCTGGTATTTATGTCCAGTATCATTGCTGGTCAGTCGAAGCTGTAAAAGTGTGTGTGTGTGTGTGTGTGTGTGTGTGTGTGTGTGTGTGTGTGTGTGTGTGTGTGTGTGTGTGTGTGTGTGTGTGTGTGTGAAACTTGTCTGCAACAGTGTGCCACAAACTGGTAAGAACAATGAGAACTAGAAGGGCACTCGGTGGAGCGCATACCTCCACCACGTAATGCCTGATCAACGAGAACATATCATGTCGAATACATTTTTGAGATATCATGCTCTACATTACTTTATCATTTTTGGTCGTATCTCTCAATGGTGAAGAATCACTTTAAAAATTAAATAATTCTCGTATCCAGGTCCGGATTCGGATCTTCACCAAAATGGAATCAATTCTTCCTTATCACACACCCAACCCGTCTACCAAGTTTCATCCGAATCCGTCAACAACGTTTTGAGATATCGTGCTATATAATTTTTGGCTCGATCTCAAAATGGTGAAGAATCACTTAAAATTCCAGTAATGGGATGCGGATCCGGATTTTCACAAAAATCCAATCAGTTCGTCCTTGTCACACACCGAACCTGTCCACAAAATCTGGATCTGTCCGCAACTTTTTGAGATATCCTGTATACAAACAGACAGACGGACGGACAGACAGACAGAAAGGGGTGAAAACATAACCTCCTTCACCTTCGGTGGCGGAGGTATAAATGAACCATTCGTGTGTGGGCAGAAATACTGAGCTCGGGAGAATGATAAAATGTTCTCGTAAGCTTAGGGATAGGCTCTAGAATACGTTGAGAGCTGCAAAGAGCAGAATATTCTGACGATGTCACAAAAAAAATTGATTTAGTGTCTTTTACCTAAAAATATATACCGGTGTATATTCAAAATAAACAGGAATAAATTCCTGCGTGAGGCTAGTGTGAAAAAATTCTGACTCAACCCAGGACCCAAACCCAAAGATCTCATCACTTAGGCAGTGACAGCCCACTGAAAGCGTTGCAGAAAGAAGGGAAGTGTATTTCATGGAACATACACACAATGCGTACCTGCGTGGAAGTCGATCCCCACAGCCAAAGAGGTACCAGAGATAGGAACCAATGCCTCGGTCTTATCGGTAGGATCCAAACGTATTCCACGAATTCCCTCGTGTACAGAATAAAGGAGAAAGGTACCAATGCCTGATACACAAGGAGGTAAACATTAACGTCCATTTGGCTGGAAGTCATATTATAGGTGTGCGTATTAAAATAAAGTGAAAAAGGCTTGAAAAAATGAAGATAACATTAAATGCAGATCCATTCACCAAAGACAATTCTGGAGACACTTAATTTCACGACAAGTCCAATGATCCTGTCATCGACCACATCACTAGGCGGCATCAGCCAACCACCAACTTTAAAAGCAGAGAACTGTGTCATTCCATGAAATCCCAATCACTCCGGGTAGGTTTTATGGGCGAGCTCAATTCTCATGACGTCAGTTTGTGTATGTACAAAGGACTGTATCATGTAACCATCATATGCAAAACCATTCTCAGCAATGTTCATGGTTCGTCTTAAGGCTATCTTGCCATGATGAAATCTTCTGTGAGCCATTACAGAATCTATTGATCTAAACAGGTGAGGGATACCTTTGCACGTTCGATCATCAGGCTGGAGGTGGTATCCAGCAGTGCAGTGGCAAGTCCGCGAAGCTGCCCCACTCGGAAGACACAGCTGAGCACAACCTCCATTGTTGACACTGCACTTGTTTGTGCCTGGTTATGAGGAGGACAGGTGTGGTGTACAGAAAAAGGCCAATAAACCCGAGATATGTGAGACATGAAAGGATAGCCTCAAATTTTATTTTACAAATGCACCCCATAAGACGTCTGGCCTGAAAAGGCCATGGGACATCCCCATTATACCTGTTTGCACATCTCGATCAAATATGCGCATGTGGGTGACGATGGCCGTTCTATTTCGCAGGACTTCTGCATTGCCTCCATCCTTCTTGTTGCAAGTTCCAACTTGCTCTGATGCTTGGTCTGCCCACCACAGCTTGTCATCTGTCAAACATACACAGGAAAAAAAAAATCTGGTCATATCCTTGTTATAATGCCGGTCATGATCTAGACAAAGAAGTTCATTCAAGACACAGTCGCCACTGACCCATAATGGCCAGCGCTGAGGGCTTTGTGAGCCGGCTTTTCATGGTCTCTATGATCTCAAGCCCCGAACCATCGAGGTTGCAGCGGTTGATGGTACCATTTCCAGCACTGATCCAGTACAGTCTTCCCTCCGCATAATCCAGAGAAAGCCCTGCACAAAGTCAAAGCTGAATCCAAAAGCTGACTTTAATCCATTTCCTCTGCACAATCCTGTTACACACTCAACAAATTTTACTTGTACTTCTGAGCTACCCTGTCAAGATCACATGACGTGAAGAATAACAAATCAGTAAAAAAGAAAAACAGCATTTTCACTTTGGAAGAAACACTAAGTGGTTGAAAACCATAAATAAAACTAGGATGTGGAGCCTGCGGTTGACTTGAAGAAAACTCCCAGATCAAGCCAATCAGATAAAATTAATTTTCCCCAAAAAGGTCGCTGGAAGTATGAGCTTCCTTGTTTTGGAGGAACAATTATGCCACCTTTGGAGAAAAAAAAAAAACCATCAACAAAGGACATAACCAACAAAAATGCAAGTATCTCAGTGATCGAACGTTTTATAGTCTGATGAATCTGAATGTTCATGTCAGTTCTCTCCACAAAGAAATGAGCAGCATATTTAAGTGGAACAACACGGCGAACCTTACCCACAGGCCCTTTCTGCTCGACGTGGATCACTGTCTTTCCACTGCCATCCAAGTGAGCCATGTTTATCGTATCTCCATCGGTCCAGTACAAATTCCTGTGGGTAGAGAAAGTCGGTTGTGGTTTGTTCAACCACAAAGTGTTTAAGGAATATGGCAGATGCAGAACCTTAAAAAGTTCATGGAATACCAATGCCCAAACACCACAAAGGTGGTTATACGAACTTTTGGAATTCTGTTGTGTATTTCTGTACCTATAGTAGCACGATGGCCCCGAGGGCAACACCGAGCATGCATTGGAATGATATTTAATGGTTGTTTTCTTTTAAACCAACTCCATGCTAGAAAGGTTCACCAATGAAAAAATAAACCCCACCATAGAATGTTCCATCCTCTAACTTAGCGGCAACTTAAAGCTTTCTTGTTGTTTCCTTTCATGGTTATTATTTCGAGCAAAAACCCAAATCACTAGCTTCAAGCAGCTCTCAGTGAGGTGGGTGATCGTTTAATGAGATGTTTTCATAAGCAACGCCCCGTGCAGGAAATGCATTTTTGCGGATCCTCGTTTGATGCCATTGTGAGTGGATCTTCATGCATGCGTTACAAAAGGGCAGCTCTGCTGTGAACATTTCAGGACTTTTGACTTTTCACAAACAGATGTGCTGCTTCCTCATTAGCCTCTGCTCTTTGCAAATATGAAAAGGCTCCTTCCCTTGTTCCCTCGTTACTTCCGCCATCGAAAGTGGACAAAGGTTATGTTTTCACCCCTGTTTGTCTATCTGTCTATCTGTTTGTGACTTGCAAAAATCGAAGATTTTTCAAGAATATCGGTTGGTCGCACGTGTCATTAGTCCCCGTTGGACTTAATTTGAAATGGGGGCTTATGGATTGGGTCTCTTCCATCCGTCCGCAGCCATATATTGGACATGTATGGACCGGTTTTGTTCAAACTTGGCAAAAAGACAACACACGATTGTTTACATATGGAGATTATTTTGTTTCGTGATTTGATCAAAGACGGCCGACTGGTGGCCATTTTAGTTGTAAAAACCCGATGTGGAACACGTCGTCAACCATTTCTCGGATATGCATTTACCGATCTTTTTAAAACTTGGCAAACAGAAAAGAAACGATGGCTTACACATGCACATCATTTTTTTTTAAGATCAGATCCAAGATATCCGACTGGCAGCCATTTTGTTATTTAAACGCGTCCCCAACGATTTCTTGAACATGTACGTTCCGATTTTGGTAAAACTTGGCACAAGCACAGTACATGATGGTATACACATGCACGTAGCTTTATTTTGCGATTTGATAAAAAAAATGGTTGACTGGTTGCCTGGTGGCCATTTTTAGTTGTAATAAAAAAGCCGCTATTGAACACATCCTTCACCAATTCTCGGACATGCATTTACCGAAGTTATTGTATTTTTTTCATACCTGTACCATGAGGCATCTTTCATGAATTAAAAAAAAAAAACTGATTATTCTTTTCAATTTCACCCCCAACCACCTTTACAGTTTAACAAACTGATCAGATAGCATTTTCAAATAAATTACAATATTCTATTGTCTCGAGTTGCACAATTTCTTTAGTACATAAATAAATATTTTTAAATGTTATATACTGTTTGTGTAATTCAGTGTGTCTCCCCCAAAATATATGAACATTGAGTCCCTTCTGTGCAAAATTTGCATTCCCAATCAAAAACATCATACATGTCACATGACCAACTATGTTACACTATAAAACTACTTCGCCCACATCATGAAGATCCATGACTGAATAACCCAATCATATGCAATCTTCCACATCATACGACCACTCAAGTCAGCTGTGCATACACATAAATCTTGTAAATATGGGCTAGCTCTTTAACTCCGCACAGCAACATTACTAAAACCATGGTGGCTATGATATTTTATGTCTTCTTCTCCTTATTCTGTCTGTGTGTTTGTCTGTTTGTCACTCGCCTACAGGTCACATTTTAAAAGCGATCCTTCATGAAACTTCACCAAAATGGTAGAGTTTATCATAAGCCCATTGATTGAGGTCAAGAGGTCAAAATGGTCAATAAAGGCCAAAGCTCAACAACTCAGGTCGAATATCTAAAATTGACAATTTTCATCTGATTGACTTAAAATTTGATGACGATTTGTATGTCAGATAACTGAATTCAATCAGCAATTATTTTTGAGGTCAACATGGGCCAAAAGGACAATATAGGCCAATGGTCAACAACTTAGGTGAAACTGCTAAAGTACAGTACTAAATTTTCTTCTGATTGACTTGAAATTTGAACAGGATTTGTATATCAGGTCACTGAATTCAACCAACCAATTATATTGAGGTCAAGAGGTCAACATAGGCCGAATTTATTAAATCTTCAATTTTAATCCGATTGACTTCAAATTTGAGGAGGATTTGCATATTCAGTCATTGGATTCAACCACAAATAAAATTGAGGTCAAACAGTCAAAAAGGTCAACATGGGCCAACTTTCTGGAATACAAAACGTAAACTGTTCAGCCTGGCACAGGTATACGCTCTAACAAGTGCTGTTCTAGTTCCCTCTCTATCTCTCTCAAAAACACAACAGTGCTCTCAAAACTAAGTTTTCTCTCATAGTCTCATGCATTCCTTTCAGTGTCCGTTGATACACACACACAATCACTCAACTCACAAACTCGAACTTCACCCAAAACAACAACAGCAATGCTCAAGCTTTTCTGATTTTCACAGAGGCCTTTCAAATTCCTTATCGCAAAATTCTTAAACGGGCAATTCACTTGGCAAAGTGCTGGTGAACTTTGGCAGTTCACATCTGCGCTTGACTCAGCAAAATGGTGACAACAGTTCCCCCCCTCCCCCACAAGTAATTGCTTTTTAACAAAAATCATGTGGAGTTACTTACTTATGCCAGCATGAAATGTGGCAAAAATACATTAATTGATATTGGCAAGTTTTGCTTAAACTTTTAAAACACACATTAACATACACATACGTAGTTCACAAAATATCCACAATACATCCCCATCGCCATGACAGAATGGCTATGTGGTTGAAAGTGGAGGGGGAGGTGGGGGGGGGACTATTGTACATAGTTAAAATGTACAGTTGCCATACATTTGAACTATTCAAGTGTCGAATCGACCAGTGAAACAAGAGTTAATTTTCTCTGATAGATATTCTTGCTGTTTGATTCGGTTCCATCACCAATACTCTTCAAACGATCCTTACACTTTGAGACTTCAATGCCACGTGTGTTACATTCACTGCACCATTCTATCCCAAACACACACTGACCCGCTTGTAGGATGAACAGCCAGGGAGGTCGGACGGTCCAAGCCTTTCAAAACAACCGTCTTGAAGGAGCCATCGAGGTGTGCAACGTTAATCTGCTTCTTGGTGCCATCGTAAGAACTCCAATACAAATTCCGTGACACCCAATCCACGGCCAGTCCCTGAACGTTTGACAAATCTGCCAATAACACACAAGTTGTATGTGGGGATGTCAGTAATTTTATATCAGTGAAAGCATAGCTGTGTTTAAATTATTTGGTTTATTTGCTTCATCGGTAAAAGTTTATTTTGACAATAAGGTTGTGGGTGTGCAATGCAGCAAACCTGCAGAAATGATGAGTTCCACGCCAGTGCCATTGACGAATGCCCGTTTGATGGTTTGCGTTCGTACATCGGCCCAGTAGAGACGCTGCTCGGCAGCATCAAAATCCACCGCGGTAACGTTATCCACATCGGGAACGGTGAAAGAGATGATGTAGCTGAAATAAGGGTTCTCGATAGCCACACCACGAATCTCCATTTGTCGTGCATACAAAAGGAACTTCCAGTGTTCTGCAAGGAGAAGAAATGCAGGGAAATTATCAGATCTACCCAAGTCCCCTCCATCAGGTTCAGTGTGCATGCGATTGCAGATGCCTTACTGCCGCAGAATTAAAGCGGCCAATCTTGGGTGTGTGGGAATAAAGGTGAATTGAAAGGATGAGTTGTGGCATATTTGGTACCACCATTACCATGACAAGTTAATCCATCTTCCCCAAGCTTGGTGAGGTGTGGACATCGGCAAGCAGGCTGCTGGTTGTAGTTGATGAGGCAAAGATGGGAGCATGGCCCAAGGCCATCATTTGCTGCACAAGGATTATCCACTAAAAAAGAAAATAACACCAAAATGCAACTGTCTCAACAAGAGCAATACAAATTGTGCATCTTACCTACATCCATTGCCAAATATTTTGGGTCCCTGATGGGGGGGGGGTTGTATCCCTTACTCCTTTTCGTATCCAGTTGTTTATTGGTGGTATCATTTGAAAATGCATAACGGCTGATTCTCATGAAAATGAAAATTTGAGATCATATGTACTTAGATAAATTATAGTTCTCTATGTCTCTTGGAGAATTTTATACATATCCTGGGGAAAAGCCGGTCAAAATGACGGGTACACAAAACCCAATACAGCACAAAGGATCACCGTACACACAAAGTCATTAATTATGGATGATGAATTATTTGCTGTAAAATACATTCCAATAAATGAGACTATCGCTGTGGAGGATAGCGGTGAGGGGAGCAATTTGTGAACAAAATACACAGTTATACACAGTCACACACAAACATTACCTGAACTGATGCCATGTTCAAAACAACAACTCCAATAACAACAAAATCAGGCAAATTGCTCATCCCTTCATTATCCCCACACTTTTTGATAAAGCAAGGGGATATTACAATTGGCTTTGTCTGTCTGTCTGTCTGTCTGTCTGTCTGTCTGTCATGCAATCTCCTCTTCAAAGGTTGTGCAGAAATTCACCAAACTTGGGAGTTATGATCGCAACATGGCAAGAAGGTGCCAGAACAGTATAATTTTGGCCCCGTCCCCTGGAATGGGATCAAAAGATCAAACACTGAAAAATGCAATTACGGGCATATTTTAAAACATTTTTGAAATGAAACTTTGTTTATGCAATCAACAGTTAGGGGATGCATGAAATATGAAATGATTTTTTTGGATTTCACCCCTGGGTTCATTTCCCCAAGGGGTGGGGACTTCGGGTCACAGGGGTGAAAACAAAAGATGTTTTAAACTCAAATATTTGATATTTGGTCATTCCTGGTGGAACTGTCTGCAATCTTTCAGCTTTGTTTTGGTGGGATGCAAGGGGATTTGTGATGGCACACCATCAACTCCACTCCAGTGTGTTTCTCATCAATGAAGGAAACCCTTTCTGTGTTTTTTTATTGCCGTCTTTTCCAACAATAAGTTTCCCTTTATTATTTAATTAATTGAATGACTGTTTTTTGACAGGTTCATCGATTTCCATGGATCTCTTTCCTTCCAATTGCCACTCAGACTCACCCATGAAAACACTGCATATTGAAACAAGAAAAAGACCAATCAAAGATTACACACCCTCACCAAGACTTGTTTTGTGGTGTTTGTGTAGTTTTGTGTGGTGTATTTTGTTTGGTGTTTGTGTCGTGGTGTGTTATGTAATTAATAAGAGACATAATTAGAACTGCCACTTTATAACTGCTGGCAGTGATGACCGGGTACCAAGACATCCCGCTTTTATGCAACCCCGCTTTGATCGGATACCTGACCCTGACCCTGACCCATGACGTTTATTATTATTCTATTGAATTTGGAATGGGATTAAAATAAATAAAATTCAAATCAAATGAAAGACCAAATCGGTACAGTCCTGCATTGGAGTAATCAGAAGGAACCCGAACAAGCAAAAAACAAAGATGGAGTCATCATGAGGAATATGGATAGGATTTAGGTTTCAGCTGCTACTCTTCTACCCTCAAACCTATCCGGGCACAGCCAAGTGAGCCTTATTAAAAAAAAAAAAAAAAAAGAATGCATATTCAGAGAATTAAATCACTCTGGCTGCGAGACCATGTGTCTGATCAAGTTGAAATTTAAAACATATATTCCCAATCACTACTAGATTATAATTGTGAAGCTTCACATCAATTGATGAAATGGTTCCAGAGAAATAAGTTTGTTTTTGTTTTTTTAAAGATTTTCACTCAATCCAATAAGGATGCCAGACCATGGGACAGACCATCTGGTGAAAATTTATTTCACCAAGTAAGAAAAAAGGTGTCGTGCATGATACTTGTCATGATACTAACAGCATGATACTTGCAAAATCCATAAAACAAATTTAACCTTAAAAATAATTGGTGGTTGAATGAAATGAACAAACATGCAAATCCTGTTCAAATTTCAAGTCGATCAGATGAAAATTGAGGATTTTAGAAATGCCACCTAACTTGTTGACCTTTGGCCAATGTTGAACTTTTGGCCAATGCTGACCTCAAAAATAATTAATTCGTGGTTGAATTAAGTGACCAAATGTGTAAATCCTGTTCAAATTTAAAGTCACATTTCGAAGTTGGCCTTCAAAGCTAGTCGCCAACTGAGCATCTTCTGTCATGCGGTCCTTCCTTGGCACACCTGAGCTCCTGACCATATATAAAGGTTTCAATTGCAGCCTGATGGAGTACTGCTCTCCCCTCTGGGCTGGTGCTCCCTCCTCTCACCTTTCTTGGCTTCACGCTGTGGAAAGGAAGACCTTTACGATCATTGGTATCTCTCCCACCCCTCTTGTCTCCTGCACCCCTTGTTGTATGTTTTGTGTGTTAGCTATTATGCAAGCCTCGACATTGTTTACAAAAAAAATGTCAATAAGATGAAAATTAACAATTTTAGAAACCTGGCCTATGTTGACCTTTTTGGGCAATTGTGACCTCAAAAATTACTGGTGGTTGAATTCAGTGACCTGATCCGCAAATTCTCTTGAAATTTCATATCAATGGGATTAAAATTGAGGATTTTAGAAATACCACCTTAGTTGTTGACCTTAGGCCTATGTTAACCTTTTGGTCGATGTTGACCTCAAAAATAATTGACTGGTTGAATTCAGTGGCTTGAAATATAAATCCTGTTCAAATTTCAAGTCAATCGGATGAAAATTGAGAATTTTAGAAATTTGACAAAGTTGTTGACCTTTGCCCTATGTTGACCTTTTGACCTAAAAAAAAAACAATAGGCTTCTCCCTTATGACAAACTCTAACAGGTGGTGAAGTTTCATGAATATCAGTTTAAAATTGGGTCCTGTAGGCAGTTGACAGACAAACAAACAGGCAGACAGACAGACAAACAGAATAATAAGAAGACATTGTGCAGAGCACGATACTTGCAAAATCCATAAAACAAATTTGACCTCAAAAATAATTGGTGGTTGAATTCAATAACCAAATTTGCAACTCCTCTTCAAATCCCAAGTGAATCAGATGAAAATTGACAATTTTAGAAATTCAGCTTATGTTGACCTTTTGGCCAATATCGACCTCAAAAATAATTGGCTTATTAAATTCAGTGACCTGATATACAAATCTTCTTCAAATTTCAGTGGGATGAAAAATGAGGATTTAAAAAAATACCATGGTCTCAGTTGTTAACCATGGGCCTATGTTGACCGTTTGGTCTATGATGACCTCAAAAATAATTGGTTTGTTGAATTCAGTGACCTGAAATATTAATCCTTTTCAAATTTGAAGTCAAATGGATGAAAATTGAGGATTTTAGAAATGCCACCTAAGTTGTTGACCTTTGGCCTATGTTAGCCTTTTGACCTCAAAAACAACAGGCTTCTTCCTTATGACAAACTTTACCATGTGGTGAAGTTTCATGAAGATCGGTTTAAATTGTGACCCGTAGGTGATTGACAAACAGACAGACAAGCAGACAGACAAAATAACAAAATCGACTGACCCGAAGATTTTGCAAGTAACAATCGGATCCAAATGCAATGTCCTCTCCTCTGGCGAGGGTAATAATATGGAATAAACAGAAGAAAACCAATAGGGTAGCAGCCTGTAAGGCTTGGTACCCCAATAATAAGAGTTCCCTGATAGGGAAATTTGATGCAGGAGGAGGCCATTAGTGCCATCAAAGCCTGTGCTATTATAACCAACTTATGGTTGTGTGTCCCTGGTCTGTCCTTGTAAATTCTGAGCATCAAGCAAAGAAGCAGCATGTACCATTTTTCCTGAAGCCTTTGATATGAATTGGCCTGGGTTTGAACCGCCAACCTCCCAGACCCACAGAGAACACAAACCATTACACCACCAAGTCTACATTTGCTTAGTGATAACCTGTCAGACTCCACTATTTATCAGAATATGCTGAACATTCATCATCGTGATGGGTAATTAAGATTGAGTTGCCTTCCTGGCTTTATCTGCATCTCTAATTGAATGTCAACCCGCGTCCTTCCATGTGAGTGAATAAGCCAGTCGTGAATGCTAATTATATGTGAGGAATGTTAAAACGTATTGTTGCTGACTATTCTTGATCTTTTTTTTATTTTCGCTGTTTCCATTTCTTTCGCTGTTTGTCCCATATTCTTACTTCATCTTCCCATTCCTCCCTTTATTTCACCTATGTTTCTTTATTTATTTGTCCGTAAAGGTGTCTATGTTGTTAATGAAATGGAAGACCAAGAAGGAACCCGAAGAAGTAAAGAGCAAAGATGGAGTCATCAGGAGGAACCTGGATAAGATTTGGCTTTCAGACACTATTCCCAAACCCCCAAACTCATCCAGGCGCAGCCAAGTGAGCCTTGCAGAAAAAAAAAATTCCTGCAAGAATAGGCAGATAGATAAAGAAAGAGAGGAATAGAGAGTGAAAGAGATGAAAGAGAAGAAACAGCAAGAATTAGAATGAATAAAGAGAATTGTGAAAAAAAATTAGAAAAAATGTGAAGGGAACAAAGAACAAAGATGTCGGAAAGAACCCGGACAGATAGATTTCAGCAGTTACTCCCCAGGCTCAAATGCAGCATCATGTACAAGCTACCAGAGATCCGTCAGCAGGGAAAGCATTAAGATTGCTGTGATGGTGATTCTCAGCTCTCAAATAAAAAAAATGGATTTTATCCAAACCAAATATTTTCAGCAAATTTGTGATTTTTTTTTTCTAACAGAAGCTCATGGAAGAGCAAGATGGATGAGACAGTGGGACAAACATCAAGCTAATTAACAAACTGGATAAGAGGAAAGGGAAGAGGGGAGGAAACTGAAAATAGCAAGTAACATAGTTGGGTTAGGAAAGGTGAATAGGGGAAATAAAGATCATGGATTAACATGTTAAATAACAAGGATGTAAGCAAGTCCTCATTGAGGACATAGCACGAAACCACACCTTCAGATGGGACGTGTAGATTTGACATTAAAATAAATAAATAAATATGTAGGTGGTGGAGATGGGAAAGTTTTGTTCAAATAAATAAATAATTTAAGGTGGTACGTAAGTTGCGGTGATGGTAAAGCGCATATAAATAAATAAATAAAAATCAAGGTGATATGTCAGTAGAGGTGAAAGTAAAGTATATTATATAAATAAATAAATAATTCAAAGTTGTGTGTTGACAGTGGAGATGGTGAAGTGTATATATAGGAATATATATATATATATATATATATATATATATATATATATATATATATATATATATATATATATATACATATATACAGGGTGTCCCAAAAGTCACCTTGGGATTTAGAAATTAAATAACATTTCTCTTTTTTAATAATTTGTTTTGCTTTTCTTTTCAGAATTTAGATTAACATTTGGAAATTACCCGAGGAAAAATTCACAACTGAACAAAGAACCAAATTCGTGGAATTTTATTTTAAATTTCATCGATTAATTATTCTCACCCAAAGAGCATGGACAGAATAATTTCACGAAATTCAGAAATTTCTTGGCCATCACGTTCTCCTGATTATTTTATTTGGGGTGACCTAAAGGAGCGTGTATACATCAATAAGCCCCATACAATTCAGCAGCTCAAGCACAACATTTGCGCAGAAATTCGAGGGCTGCAGCCAGAGTTATTGTTCGCTGTTATGGAAATTGCTGTTGAAAGAGCCCGTCTATGTGAAGCCGAAAATGGAGGACATTGAAGCTGCATCCTTTTTCATAAATAAAGCAAATTTATCTCCATTTTGTAAATTTTATTTTGGTATAAAAACAACCATAAATTATTAGAAAACAGAAATGTTATTAAATTTCTAAATCCCTTGGTGACTTTTGGGACACCCTGTATTTATATATATATATATATATATATATATATATATATATATATATATATATATATATATATATATATATATATATATATATATATATATATATATATATAAATAAATTAAGGGTGACATGTCAATAGTTCAGAGGGTAAAGTGTCTAAAAATAAATAATTAATTCAAGGTGGTCTGTAGGTAGCAATGATGGTAATGTGTATTTGGATAAATAATTATTAATGGCAGTCTATAGGTAGCGGTGGTGGTAATGTGTATTTAAATAAATAATTAAAAGTGGCATCTCAGTCGTGGAGATGGTGAAGTGTGTTTCAATAGATATAATGGGTTCTGAAAGCATATACAATCCTTTACTGATCTCTCCCATAAGACTATTTAAATATTTTCCCAAATTCAGAAATAAAATCGTGTCCTATAATCGTTTGACATGCCTCATGCCCAGGTATTTTTGCAAACATGTATCGTATAAGAAAAAAAAATCCATCAAGTAGGAGGCTCCAACCCAAACAGATCGACGGTCACCAGAACAACCCAAACAACATTTCACATGGTTTAAAAAAAAATGCAGAGAAAGCCAACGGAAGAAACTAATTTCACAGGTTCTGAGAAGGGAAGGTATATGCAGGAAGACAATGAATGCAATTTTTTTCAGGAAGACAGGTGGAAGTTACTAAGAGTTTCTCAAGGCAAAGGAATCAATATTATGTCCAAGACAGAACAGAAGGTCATATAATTGAAACCCATTGGATAAAAGGAGAAATTGATTTCATTTGTAAAAAGGTAATTAACCACGATTTGTGTTTTGGCTAACTGGTGACAGAAGTGAGAACTGTGGACTTCCAGCCTGAAAAGGGATACATCCGGTGTTCCATTTACCTGTGAAGTAATAAGCATTTAAATTACATCTTGAGAAAACTATTGTCAAGGAATAAAATCGATATCTTGGATATTTCTTCAAACATTCTGGAAACATGGTTAAAGGAAAGGTACAAGATGGGGCCTCACCCATGGGCTGTCGACTAGGATGGTACACTTGTAGATCAAATGGCTGTGTACTTGTTCGCTGCACCACAACCACCTTACCACCTGTCCACTTATTAGCCTTCACCAGCGTGTTGGTACGCCAGTCAGTCCAGTAGACCTCACCCCCGTACAACGTGATGGCAAATGGGTGAGACAGGTGCTCGTGTCCACGGAGGACCTCGATGAGGCCAGATCCATCATAGAGAGCCGAGTAGATTGCATCTGACCTGTACGGGAGTAATATTAGATGGCAAGTGTGTGACAGGCCAATGAATAGCAGTGCCTATTAAATTACTGGGTATTTTATGATATGTACAGGAAAAACTACCGTAGAAAATGGTACCTTGCTCAATTTCAGCCTCATTACAAGAAAGTGATGCAAAGATTTCCAGGCCCGACACAGGAAAAGGAGAGTGAGAAGAGATTCCTCAAAATTTCACATTAACTTAAAATGGACCACGCAAGCATTGTGAGACTCTGTCAAACAATATCATTGTTATGTACAGGAATTACTGCGTTATAAATATCATGGGATGGAGTTCTCTTTCTTCTTCCTCTTCGTGGATCCATACTCTTGAACAGGGCATTGGGTCACCACTCCGACCTTTTCTTGGAGCACAGCTTTGCCACTGATGCTGTGCCCCTCTACGAGTACACTGGTACTCATTTTGCCAACCTCAGGAGGATGGCAGGCTGAGTCGACCCCACTTGGTGTTAATTCAACAGCCAACGGGACTCAAACTCAGGACCTTAGGATCCCAAGCTGGCCAACCAAACCACTAAGCCAACTAAGCCAGGCTTGGGATGGAGTAGAGAACATCACAGAATCTCAAGGAAAGAGAGGAATAAAAAAAAAACAAATGATATAATGATTCGCTATGACGAATGAACTTGTATGTGCTGGAACCCACATAATATTGAAAATTAGGTGGGGTCGAGCTGATGAGAACTTGTATAGGAGACCTTCACTGGAAGATCAGATGTTCTCGGTTGAGGGATGACAGGATAGCTTAGATGGTAGCAGGCTCTCCTCTTAGTTGTTTGTTCCTGGATTTATGAGCATCCAACTCCAAACTGGCATCCTGTTGCAGTACCAGTCGGGGATGCTACATGTTCAAATAAATAGTGTTTCCGATGAGGACGTAAAGTCGACAGTCTCATCTGCATCATTGACATGAGAAAAGCATTGCTCAGCGATGCCAAGATAGCTCTCAAAATCAGGAAGCCATTGTGAGCTGGCACACTGGACACTGGACACTGGCTAAATTCCCTTCCGAGACTTACAAGCAAGAGCAGATTCGTAGCACATACGTGGGAATTCCAATGCTACCTGCATTGCTCCCCATTGGTCACCATATGTGCTACTTGTGAATGTCTGCAGCTGTAGAGGAACCCAGGTCGGGTTTCAAGCAGCAAAGGGCTTGCCTTGTGTTGCTTTTCTTCACCGCTTTATGCGGCTTTCTTTGGTGAGAAGAGCAGGGGTGTTAATTTTAAAGATCCTAGCCATCTCGGCATTATTGTTAAGGTGAGAGATGATTGGTTGTTTCCTGCAATTATGGGTGAGAGATGTGAATGGGTTTATATATACATACATATGTTGATTCTTCACAAACTCTTGCTTTAAGGTCACCCTGTGTCAAGGAACCAGTTTACAACAGATTCAGGAATACCCAAGTAAACTGCATCACAATGTCACTACTTCTTCTCTCACATGCAGCTGGAGTCTGCAAGCTTGTGTCATTGCTTTGGAGCAGTATTGCTGTACTGCTGAAGGAGTGGCCCCTGTAGGTTATGGCAGTAATTTCCAGAAATCGACCAGGGTACAGGTAATAACTCACCTACACTTTACGAAAGACGTGGGATCTTTAATGTATACCAGCTAATGCTAGCAGACTTGTCCCAAGCGAATGTCCATTACAGGGATAGCGCCCTTTGTGATGCAATGTCCTGCTTGCGAAGCACCAAGCCAAGTTTTTTTTTTAGCGAGGATGACAATCAAACTAAACAAGGCAGCTCAAAGGTAAGTGTGCTATCCCTGCACCATCCTGTGAGAACACAGTGCGACTAAGAATCTCGGAGGAGAAAAGAAAGGGAACAACTAAATGCATGGATGTCAGACGTCCGCACCGAGGAGCGGAAACTCAACCTTGCTTGTTCTGTGTCAACTGTATCTCAAGCATTTTCTTCAGAAAGATGACACTTTCTTGGAATGCCTCATTATTTCTGGGGGTGAAACCTGATTCCACAACGATGAGCTAAAATTATATCATGTTCAGCAGAGTTGGAATCGGGCGATTTATCCACATCTGTAACAGGCCAAATGCCAACTAGGAAGCATTGAGGTCTTTCACATTATTTTTGAAGACTATGCAGGAATTTTACCAAAATGGGCAGCTCCACAAGACTTTACAAATGAATGGAATCTTTTACCAAATGGTTTTGCATGACAATCTTGAGAGCTGTGCTCAAAAGCCCCCCTTCCCCTCCTCCATATAACAATGTGGCGCTACATGCAAAACACATTGTTCATGACCTGGTAGAGTCTCATCAGTGGTAAGTTTTGACTCACTCACGATAATCAGCATATTTAAGTCCACGTGACTTATATGGCGAGAATAGAGTTTGTCAATGATATCAAGTCTTGGTTGGAGGTACGTAGGTGGGGTACCAGAACTTTGGGATGACATATACACAAATATGTAAATAGTTGTTTTTTTTTTTCTCCTGTGTCTAAGTTCCTTTGTATATTTGTTATTAAATTTGAATGAAATTTTAGGTTTAGAGGAATAAAGGAAAAAAATATCAAAGGTGAATTTGATAAAAAGGAGTCGGTTGCAAACAAATTCTTACTTTTACAATGTCCTGTGAAAGCACAACAAATAGACCGTGGGCCGAGCTCCTGTTTTGTTTAGTTTCGTGACCCACCTCGTGTATCTACCTGTATTTATAATATGTTGCGTGAAAATATTATATAAATCATATCTGAAACTCGTCAAGCACAAAACAAAATATGGAAAAAAACCACCAGAAATTGTGACAATTTTTTTATAAACATCGTCCAATCACAGCACTCTTGACATACAGCACCACGCCCATCAACCAATCACGCGCTTCGTTTCAGGCAAGCTGTAAACTCACAAGCTGTCATGGCGGCGTACATGTCGTCTGATGCTAGTGCTGCCGAAGATTCTGAAGGCAGTTCTTCGGGGTTCTGTTTGATGCATGTCATCAACACCCACGGCAAAGTAATTCCTTTTTATTTCGTGAGAAAAGGATTAAGAAATTTCAGGAATGTGCTGCGAAGTGCATGGATATGGAAGGAAGCCCCGAAAGTAAGGTCGCTATCAAGGCGCTACAAGTACACCACAGCCAGCACAGGCTCGGTGTGGGAATTGCAGCTGCTGTAGCCGCCAATGCAGCACCGGTGATGATCATGATGATGACGATGAATGTGACGGATCTGGATGGTAGGATCGCCTTTCTACGTTAACTAATTTTTGACAGAATGGTCAAAATCAATACCCAGTGATTACTATACTATAGAATCTATCTGTCATGAACCCCACTGGATGATCTGCTCGAAATTCTGCTATCACTTATATTTATCCTCTTCCTCGTAATCTAGACTCTTGCTCATTTCCCATCCGAACTACTTTATAAAATATGGTGATGAGTGTGTATCATTGCTTGAATGTTATTTTTTCAATATATGTGAAGAAGTAACTACTCCTTTACACATTCCTTCTTCTCTCTTATCAGGAGGCAGAATTGTACTCCAGGGTATCATGCCGAGTGCCATCGCCACTTTTCTGACATTACCACGATCAATCGAGCAATAGCCAGATGTAGAAGTTAGTTCACATAGCTTCTGGTGCAGTGGCATCCAAGGAGGTATCTGCAGATTACATCAATGCACGGGAGAAGGGAGATGCGGTATTCATCTCATACTGCAAGGAACGTCTTCAGGGCAGTGAAGATATGTTTAAACCACTGAAGAAAGAGAAGACCAAGACCTTCCAGTCAATGAACAAGTCAACTCAATCCAAAGAGAAAGGCAAGCAAGTGACATTAATGGCTGATAGAAATCTGTTCCGGCGACTTGTGATCGTTGGTAATGTCCGGAAGCTGGATATTGGTCACGTGCTAACGTACAACTTAGGCCCACTTCCACTCTCCCTTGCACATCCAGATGGGCCAGTAAACAAAACAGCAAAGTCTTCCTTGCTTCACGTCATTGAATCGCAAGTACAGCCATTTCCAGAAGTCAGCATTCTGCCTGGAAGCATGTGTATTATCGGTGGTATGGCTATGGTGCAAGAACTATCCCCAAGAAGTATCCCTTCAACATTGGGCAAGCTTGCGGATTACCTTCTGAAGCAACTTGTGGAGATGGCCCTCAGGGTTACGAGTAATGTTGTCCACTTTGTAGTTGATACTTACAGGAGAGACAGCATCAAGATCGCTGAGAGGGGAAGACATTCAGTGGGTGGCAGCTTGCTAACAAAAATCTACAGTGAAGATCAGCAGGTACCTCACCAATGGAAGAAGTTTCTGGCATGTGGCGAGAACAAAGCAGAGCTGATCAGGTTTTTTTTTTTCCAGACTTGGAGGAAGAAACCAGCTGAATGTCTGAAGAAAGTCAAGGTGTTCATTGCTCATGATGGGGAATGCCATGAGTTTACAGACGAGAATGAGCAAATGACACAGACGTCTTTGTGATTGGAATCACCATGGCTGAGCATATTGGAGCAGAGGTATTGTTCCACACTGGAAGAGGTAACAATAGGAGGACCCTGAGTCTTTCAAAGATAAGCTCACATCCAAGACCAGATGTCAGCAAAGCATTGATGTCACTACACTGTTTCACAGGTTGTGATTCGGTCAGCTCTTTTCATGGAAAGTCTAAACCCAAAGCGTTCAAGTTGTTTGCAAGTGACACTGCTTGCCATGCTGTCTTTCAAGAGTTGGGGAGTTCATTCGCAGTCAGTGATGAATTGGTGAAAGGTGCGGAGAAATTTGTTTGCAAAATGTATGGGCAGGACTGTAAGAAAGTCAACGAAGCCAGATACAATCTGTTCCTTATGTTAACCAAATCAGAGGCACGTTTTCCACCCGATGCAGACTCTCTCAAGAAGCATGTCATGAGAGCAAATTACCAGGCTGCTGTAAACACTAGATGTCTGGAACAGTTTCCACCAATTCCCAGTCCAAATGGACATGGATGGAAAGTTGTAGATGATGAATTGGACATTGACTGGGGGTGATCCGCCTCCAGCTCCGAGCAGCTTGTTTGAATTAACATATTGTTCATGCAAGAATACGATCTGTGAGAAGCCATCTGGTACAGGCAAAGGAGCATGTTCTTGTCGACGGCATGGTGCGTCATGTACGGAGCTTTGCAAGTGTGTCGACCGCAGAAACTCGATTACCATGAAAGAGTTAGATTCTGATGATGCAGAATCAGATGAGGAGTAGATGCTCCGTGACACAGTGACCGCGTCGTCAATGTGTGATACCACAGTGTTTTACATTGATGTACATGAACGTGTTGAACATGAAATAATTCATTTCAAAGAAAGGCTCCTATTTTTTGCTTGTACTTCTAAAATACAATGCGAGTTGTCTCCCTATTGTATTAATACACAGACATCAGAATTCCCAGAGAGTAATACACAGCTATCTCAGAATGGACACAAGATGGTTGGTGCTCCAGGTTTTGCTAATTAGCATAACTAATTAATGTGCAACTTTTTGCACTGGCGAGTTGTGAATTCTTTCTGAGTGATTTTTTAAATCTAAATCTAAGCAAAATTTCAGGTAGATACACGAGGTGGGTCGCGAAAGTCAAAAACTAGACATTTTGGATGATCGGCCCACGGTCTACAAAGCTTACCAGTAATCAATAATGAACAAGCTGCATCCTCACTAATTGCCATATAATCTATTTTTATGCTGCCACTCACAATGAGAAGAAAGGGAGGACATTAGAGAAAAGGACAAATTGGTCATTGGTCTTTTTGTCTTCCACTGCCTCATTTCTGGTATTGTCCCTTTGCCATTTCCGAACTCTGTCCCCTCCCACCTGCCCCAATCCACCTTCCCTCATTCTTCTCCACATCCCTTATTTGTCCAAGTCCCCCTCGATCTTCTCCCTCAACCCCAATGTTGATGTTTCCCCCCCCCCCCACTCTCTTTCTGTTGTTCCTTGTGTTGCGTTATATCCTGATGCGATCTATGTTCTTGCTTCTCCACGAGCCTCAGCATTGAAAACAAAAAAAACAAAAAACAAAGAGAAAACAATGAAGGTTGTGGACGTTAAAGAAAAGGGGAAAAAGATGAAGAATGAGAGAGAAGAATCGGTTAAAGCCACGATCAAGCAGACACGCAGAGAAACATACGTTAATGGTTCATGCATACAAACTGCGTCCAACCTGATTAAAAATCTGGAGTGAAAAACAACTGGGTAAGAAGACATTGAAAGAGCAACCGAAACTATCATTTCAGTATTATGACTTGTCCAAGAAGTAAAACATAATCGTTTAAAGAACAAAGTTAAGAATTACAGAGAAATGCTCAGTAAGCATGAGCGCATAAAACCTGATATCACAATGCTCATAACAATACGAGTCTTATTGGTTACCTGGCATCGATCCACATGATGCGTTTCTCCAGGTAGTCTACAGTCAGACCATTGGGCCATCCGCCGGCACCTGTCTCACGGTGTATAACATGTCGGCCTGAGCCACTCATCGAAGCTGCTTCAATACGTGGGGATGATGAATCCCAGTCTGTCCAGAAGAGGGTGCTGCAGGGATTAAACAGGTCATTCTTATCGAGATTGAGCATGGATTACCGCAGCACTCCCTCAGATCTTGTAAACACCTATTCTGCTAATTTATATTTTTCATTCACCACCCTCCTCTAACTCCACTGCAATGCCAACACAACCACCTTCTTTAACCAACCCGGAGCGAGGATCCAGAGCAATGGCACGGGGGTGTTCGATGACCCCAGCGAGCAGTGTGGTTCGCATGGATCCGTTAAGACGTGCCACCTCAATCTGATCGAGGTTGCTCTCCACCCAGTAGATGTTTCCAGCAATCCAGTCGACAGCCAGGCCTTCAGGTGTCGCCAGGCCATGCTCAACTACCACCTCCATGCCACTGAGTCCTGCAAATGCACATGCCCCTTGATCCCCAAATATTCATTGATATTTTCTGTAACACCATCAGTTTATAATAGTGCAGCAAAACATTTAAATACTTAGCATTGCTCAATGAAAAATAGGTTCCGACCGGATTATACAAAGGTTGACCTGTCTGGTCTGAGTTATATTCTCGGCCCAGATATGTGGTCAGATTGGTGCATCACAAATTGCCAGCATGCTGGCCCAATTGCCAATTTCTGCCCCAACCTACAGACGCCACTGGATCAGTGGTATAATCTCGCACCCCTCCACAAGCTCAAGTGACCCCCCCCCCCATCCAGAAATGATACAACCTGCAGGAAGAAGACATAATTGATTCCCAGCCAAATATGCATATGGTATGATACTATCATTCCGACCCAGCTATAAACTGTCACCCCGGGGTTTCACAGGCAGGCCGATTCATCAATGTGTGTGCCGTCTCTCAGGTCGACGCTAAACTGGGAAGCCTGTCTGCCAACATCAGTTGGTGGATGTTAAAGATCCCGTGGCATACTTCACGGGGAGTAGGTGAGCTATCGCCGCATCATGTCCAAATTCCAAATTCCTGCTCTAACTTCTGTTGGGAGAGTGATAGCAGACCACAAAGTATAATCCTTGCCAGGAGACTGCTTCAGCAGCACTGATGCTCTTTAACAGAATATGGTACATCGGATCAAATCGGATGATACCATGAGTGAAAAAGAGCATGCTCTATGATGCAGCACCACCTGTAGTTTATCCAACATCACTCAAGTGTATGTGAATGTGTTTCTATGAGGACAAAGTATTTTCAACTTGTCTTCAAGTCGAGAGCAAATCACATTGAGGCATTAAAGCATAAAATGATAAATTACACGTGAATTCTTCAATTAAACGATCTAATCAGCTTCTTTTTTTTTTTCTTTTTTTTCCCCCAGAGATCATGCATATTGAGATATTTCAAGCTCCGTGACCATCAGATGTTCAAAAAAAAGTAAGTCAAAGGTCAAGATAAAAAAAAATAATAATATTTTATGAACAAACATGATTGAGTGAGAGGTATCACAAAGGAAGGTGGGAACAGATGATGAAGTGTACGGTTGAAATAATGAGGAGAATCACCTCCATTGGTGATGAGTGTTCCACGGTAAATTTTGTCTTCCACCACGTCAGTCCAGTAGAGCATGCTCTTGTTCAGGTGAAAATCCAGTGCGATTGTATTTCGTAGACCCGGTACCATAACACTGTACTCTCCACTATGCAGGTCAATACGACGTATCTCGTGCCGGTTAGAAAACACAATGGATGGGGGAAAGGGGTCTGGAATGAGAGAACATCACTTTTTTTTTCTAAAGCACATTGAGCAGCAAAAGAGTATCACCAAAATAAAGAGCACAGAAAGTGGGTACGCAATAACAATGCAAGTTCTCAATGAGAAAAATGGAAGGTGTATATGTTTAGAGAGCTGTGTGGTGAAGAGATTGTTGCACAATGAGGATTTTGGTGCACGTGAGGTGAGCACACACTGAGGAGTGTGCATGGAGAGGAGGGTGCATATTTAGGAGGGTGTATATTGAGGAGGGTGCATATTGAGGAGGGTGCATATTAAGGAGGGTGTATATTTAGGAGGGTGCATATTGAGGAGGGTGCATATTGAGGAGGGTGTATATTGAGGAGGGTGCATATTGAGGAGGGTGCATATTAAGGAGGGTGTATATTTAGGAGGACACATATGACAGGCCAGTAAATAATGAGGAGGGTATACATTAAGGATGGTGCATACTGAGAAGGATGCTTACTGAGGAGGGTGTATATTTCGGAGGATGCATATTGAGAAGGGAACATATTGAGGAAGATGCATATTTATGAGGGTATATGTTTCAGAGGGTGCACTGGGCGTAGTGGCGTGCGCCTGAAATCCGGCTACTCGGAGGCTTGGGTTCGCGGATCGCTTGAGGACGGGAGCTCTGCACTGGGCCGCGCTATGAGAGCGTGTAGGGCAGCCCGGAATCATGGCGAAACCCAATCCTTATCCCTGTGTCGTAAGAGACGACCAGGGTTGCGTCAGGAAGGGCATCCGGCGTAAAACCTGTGCCAAATCACTATGTGGATCATAACGGATGATCCGCTGTGGCGACCCCTAACGGGAGCAGCCGAAAGACGAACAACAACATGTTTCAGAGGGTGCATATTTGGGGAGAGGACATATTGAGGAGGGTATTCATTGAGGATGGTGCATGTTGAGGAGGGTACATATTTAGAAGGGTGCATATTGAGGAAGATGCATATTGAGGAGGGTGCATATTTGGGGTGGGTGTATATTGAGGAAGTGATGCATGTTGAAGAGGGTGTGTATGAAGGAGGTGATGCATGTTGAGGGATGTGGAAGGTATTTGTTGAGGAGGTTATGCATGTTGACAAGGCTGGTTTTAAAAGCAAAGCAAGCATCAAGATGTCAGTGCTATTATTTATGGAATACAAAAGCTCCAGATTTTATGCACAGGTGAAGTTAAAAAAAAAAAAAATTCTGATCCAAATTTTTGGCTTCATACTCTTTTGTGCAACCTGCCTCTTATATGTATGCAATCATCCTCACTTCCTTTCAAGCTTTCAAACTATTACTCTCATCCATGCTTGCTGTGCATTTGTAACCACTTCATTCCATAACCAGAAATAAATTCTTTCATTTGTTTTCCTGCTGTCACTGAGATTCCCTTGGGCTTGACCCTGGCATCAATATAAGCTCCATATGCATCAACAAGTAAAAACAAAATAGTCTGTGAAATGAGAAAGGCTTCTTTGCTGTCATGAAAATCTCTCCCCCACCCTATCCCCCCCGACCCTTTCTCCCTCCCCAACCCCACTCCATTTTGCCACACTCACTCACCCTCCTCAAATAGAGTTTTCTGAGACTTTCATAATGAATGAAAAGTGAGCAGTGAAAGGAGACAAGAAAAGGTGCTGCTCTGCCATTAAACAGGAAGTACAGATTGAGATTGAATGTGTGAGTGTGTTGCAAAACAAAGATAATACGCAGGTGCATTAGGATGGATGGCGATGGTGGATAAACAATACCGAGTGTTACGTCGCAGTACAAGCGTGCCATGGATGCCGGGAGATGATGGCCAATATGATGAATCAAGCTCGACATCCTCAAACTCCAAAACAGGATGAATGTTCAAAAAAGACTTCTCCTATAATCCTGCTGTTCTATATCCATATTACAATAAATTCACATTATTTACTATAATTTAATTAATCAGTGTGATACAAACTCCCCATAGCTCCCACCACCCAACACCAAGGCATACCACCAACACACACACACACACACACACACACACACACACACACACACACACACACACACACACACACACACTTAACATTTGCAAGAATAATTTTGTTGGCTTAAAAGGAGAAGGTTAACAATGATGGAGTGTATTTAATATTAAGTCGAGTCTGGTGAAATGAACAAGAAGTTAGTTGTGAATTTAAATTGGTGATTGTTGTCACAGATTTATGTGACATGAATATGAAGTCTTGATTTTAAGTCTGTCATGCTTATTCGAGTATTGAGGGAGTGGACGAGGGTTGGGAGGGGGTTCGAGAAAATGGGAAAAGGGGAAGGGTTCAAAAGATATTTGATGTGTGCAAGAAGAGTTTTCATTACTGTCTCAGCAAAGAACAAACTTGCTTCAGATTGGTTGTAATGATGTGAAATGGTGTCACGTGGTAACATCACAGCATTGACTAGAACAGCACTTAGTGGAGCATATTCCTCCACTAGCCTGAACAATTTATGTTTTGTATCCCACTGATAGGCCACATCTGCATCCGGACCTCAACCAAAATCTAATTGGCTTGTTCTTGTCACATAACCAACTCATCCACCTCGTTTTGTCATAACTTGTCCACAACTTTTTGAAATATCATGCTATATATTATTTTTGGCCCCATCTCTCAATGTTGAAGAATCACTTAAAAAAAAAAATTCAATAATTCTCGCATCCGGATCTTCAACAAAACCAAATGAATTCTTCCTTGTGACACACCACCATGGTTCAGCCGAATCCGTCCACAACTTTTGGAGATATGGTGTGATATATCGTTTTTAGGCCTATCACTCAATGGTGAAGAATCACTTTAAAAATTTTCCGATCCCAAAACGGATCTTAACCAAAATCAAAGCAATTCTTTCTTGTCACACATCCAACCTGTCCACCAAATTTTGTCTGAATCAGTCGACTACTTTTTGAGATTTCCTGTTCACAGACAAACAGATACACAACAGACAAACAGGGGTGAAAACATAACTTCCACCAAACTTTAGGGGCAGAGGTTAAAATTTTTTTAATAAAAAATACATTATTTAAATATATATTTTTAAAAAACACCTTGCACATGCATTCAAAAGTATAGCTTAGATAAAATCAGAAACATTACTTTTTATGCTTTTCCTAAGAAAAATTGAGCAGATTTTCAATCGTGCATTTTGACTCAGGAAATATCATTTGGCAAAACCAACCCAAGCTCTGGCAGTTCTCGCCATCTGGCATCAACTTCCATCCTTCGTAGCAGGCACACTTTACAGTCAGCTTGTATTGCTCGCATCGTTGACTGCAACGGAGGTGCCGTGCACAGTAATCCACCACCTCACAGGTCTTATTATCTTTGGCGAGCTGCAGGCCGATGGGGCAAGAGCATGCGACGCCCTCGCCCGGTGCAATGGTACAGTTGTGGCTACAACCGCCATTCTTGGAGGAACACATGTCTGCAGATGACAAATAGAAGTGCCATTTTCATGAAATAAGATGAATGTCTCAGCAGCACATTCAGGAATACAATGGCAAATGTGAACACCACCATACCGCAGAGCAGGCCCTCGTCGGAAGCGTCAGGGCAGTCAGCTCTGCCATCACAAAGTTTGTCCGGTGGAAGACACAAGGTGGTGTCATTGGCGCAGGCATGAGAAGGGGCTTTGCAGTTGAGCGTGTCACAGTTTTCTTCATCAGAATTATCATCACA
>NC_140964.1:112943423-112955923 GCF_056783735.1 Eptatretus burgeri
GGTGCGGAGAATACACGGTCATGGTTAATACACTGGAAAATACGTCAAGTTGTGATTTTATTTTCAAAAACGGCAACCGCTGTGATACCAAACGCCAATTTTCCACGATGACCTCTCACAGACTAATCAAAGTATTTTAACTCGTTCGTGAGAGGTCATAGTGGAAAAATCTCCAAGGCTTTTTCACTGGGTCAAAAAAAATTACACCTTTCAGACCACTGCGAGGGAGAGCAGGCTGAGCAAGATGCTGACCGAGGATCACCTGATGAAGGATATAATTAAATGTTGTTCGTCTTTCGGCTGCTCCCGTTAGGGGTCGCCACAGCGGATCAACCTTTATGATCCGCATACTGATTTGGCATAGGTTTTACGCCGGATGCCCTTCCTGACGCAACCCTGGTCGCCTCTTACGACACAGGGATAAGGATTGGGTTTCGCCATGATTCCACGCTGCCCTACACCCTCTCATAGCGTGGCCCAGCGCAGAGCTCCCGTCCTCAAGCGATCCTCCAACCCAAGCCTCCGAGTAGCCGGATTACAGGCGCACGCCACTACGCCCGGTTTGAAGGATATAATTAAATAAGGCCGTTAATTATCTTCAAAAGTGGTGTTTTAATTAACCCAAACACCTAATTTTCACTCTTGCATTTCCTTGGAGTTCCCTGAGTGTGCAGGCAAAGTTTCAGGCTGTTAGGTTTCATGGTTTTTGGAGTTATGGAGGACACACACACACACACACACACACACACACACACACACACACACACACACACACACACACACACACACACACACACACACACACACACTGAATTACTGACACTGACATTTATTATTATCAATTATGTGACTTGGACTGGACGTAATAAACAATGTGTAAGTCATTGTTTCAAACAAGGAGAACGTTTTCCATATTATAACTGTATACAGGTTTGTAACGTTGTTGAAATCTGATAAGCCGACATCATATAACCGAGGGCTGTTTCAACCACAAGGCTCAGACTTCGAATAATCTGAATACAATGAGCCTGTGCCTCCATTGTGGTTTGCTTTTAGGCACAAACACAAATGTAATTGCAAGGGTAAGACCGTGGCAGCAAATGTAAACAATGCCTCAAAATGGTGGTTTCTCTGGTTCTATGAACACACCGGCAAGCATCTGATTAGGACCCTGATTTTACACTTGCATGGAGCTCAAGTGTAATCCAACCAAATTGATGTCACATTCGCCAAAGAATTTCATATTGAAGCAACACAATGATATGGCTGGAAGTCATTGTGCAGAGAACACAGTACAATGGATATGCGGTGAGAAGCAGAGGTTAATGGTCTGCAGTTTATTTATTTATTAAATCTTACAGGGCCTTTATTCTGGTCTTGTACGTACTGCTCTCTCACTGCTCTGGCAGCTTCTTTGTGCTCCTTGCCCCTCCAGGTCACCTGCATTTGACCAGAAACCTTTTCCCTATCAGTATAAATGGAACAGTTACCACCATTCATTCATATCCCTCTTCTCTTACCTGTCGAATTGTCTTACCCTCAGAATTTCAAGTCTGCTGCCTACCATCACCTCATGGCATCTCCCATTTCTACCTGCAAGCTTTACAGCAATTGCTGAGATTCTGTTCCCATCCTTCACCTGCAATATCCTCTCTTCTGCTGTGATGCATCCATAAGTTATTGTCCTGCTACTGTTTTCCCTTTCAGTCCATTTTGTTGACCCTTTGCCCCATTGTTCTGCTCTTCCACGAGCCTTGATACCTGTATAAAACCCAGATTAGACAGCGCAGCACCACGTGTGCATACCTGTAGGCTGTTCTGCCAGCCCAGGTAAAAACAGTAAGTGTGCATAAATTAATATAGCTAGCCAAACTAGAACAGCCCTCTTAAACGTCACGACGTCAACCAATATCCCTCCGTCCACATTACTACATCATTATAACACTTGTACCAAGTTTGATTTAAATCCCTTCAGCTGTTCTCGTGTCACATTTTTATCTGGCATGACCTCTAACCTCTTGATGCCAAAATCTAATCATATCAGATCATCACTGAATCATTATACATCCTTGTACCAAGTTTGACTACGATCCCTTCAGCCATTCCTAAATTATCATGGAAACAAAAACCTATCATGGACAGATGGAAGCAAGGACAAACGGACAGACTAACCGACAACCAAAAAACATAATGCCTCTGGCAACTTCATCAGCAGAGGCATAAAAATTCGAAGAATTGTCATAAACACTGAGCTGGTGATATTACCAAGCAAATACTATGCAAAATCATGAAAGAACAGCTTTGACTGTGATGTGAGACTTCAATTTAGTCAAAATGATGAGATATGTAATGATTGGTGCATAAAACTGCAACAATACGCAATGAAAGGGATAGAATTTGATCATAAGAAGTGATTTTAATGAATGAGAATTTCAATGAAAAATTGAAGCGATGAACAGTAACCCTCAATAGGCATACAACAAAGAGAGTCCCAATCAGCACAAAGGGATGACAAACAAAAAAACAAGAAGACGACGTCGTGCAGAGCATAAGACTTGCAAAATCCATAAAACAAATATGACCTCAAAAATAATTGGTGGTTGAATTCAATGACCAAATATGCAACTCCTCTTCAAATTTTAAGTCAATCGGATGAAAATTGACAACTTTAGAAATCAGGCCGATGTTGACCTCAAAAATATTTGGCTCGTTGAATTCAGTGACCTGAAATATAAATGCTCTTAAAATTTCAAGTCAATCAGATTAAAATTGAGGATTTTAGAAAGTCAGCCTATGTTGGCCTTTTGGCCAATGGGGACCACGAAAATAATCGGTGGTTGAATTCAGTGACCTGAAATGCAAATCCTCTTCAAATTTCAAGTCAATGGGATGAAAATTGAAGATTTTTGAAATACCACCTTAGTTGTTGACCTTTGGACGATGTTGAACTTTTTGTCCATGTTGACCTCACAAATAATTGGCTGGTTGAATTCAGTGACCTGACAAAAAATCCTCTTCAAATTTCCAGTCAATGGGATGAAAATTAAGGATTTTAGAAATACCGCTTTAGCTGTTGACCTTGCGACTATGCTGACCTTTTGCCCTTTTGACCTCAAAAATAATAAGCTTCTTCCTTATGACAAGCTCTTCCACATGGTGAAGTTTCATGAACATCGGTTGAAAATTGTAACCTGTAGGCGATTGATAAACAGACAAACACACAGACAGACAGAGACAGACAGGACAGATGGACAGAATCACAAAATCAACTGACCAATATACTTGAAAAATCTTCCATTTTGCAAGTAACAATTGTCTAAGGGTGAAGATTGTATCACCGCACAGTTTTAATCGATCCTTCTCAGTTTGTTAAGAAATAAAGAAAAAAAAATCCAGATAATATCAACAGTGGTTACAAATACTAAGTTTAGTTACAAGGTTTCCTTAAATATGCTTCACTTGTAAACTCAACATGAAGACACCTCGAATGTAATTAAGATATCCTAATTACAATCATGATATATACTCTGAGCTCGAATTTCAACTCAGCTATAAACTGTCATCCTGGTGTCTCGCAGGCAGGATGAGGCATCAATGTGCGTGCTTGTCCCTCGGATGGATGTTAAACTGGGCGACCTGTCTGCTGGCATTAGTTGATGGACGTTAAAGATCCCATGGTGTCTTTCACACGAAGAGTAGGCGAGTTATCGCCAGCACCATGAACAAACTCCAAAGTCCTGCTCTAACCTACAGAAGACGTTGCATCAGTGGCAAAGCCGCACCCTCAGCCAATGATGCCACTTGCAGCCATGTGCTGCATACGAATGAAGAATAAGCATAAGTAACACATTTTAATCAGCTGAAACAGTTAGAACAAAAGCGAGAATTGCTTTGCAATGCGTGTTCCTTACCGATGTGATATTCCCCAAGTCCAAAAAAGGGCATGACTGTGAAAAATTCACAAAATGCCCTGAAACTCAAACTTGTTTTGTTACTGATCATAATAAAGCCAGGTACCAAGTTTCAGTTGAATATGTTAAAGGGTATGGAGGAAAAAAGGCTGAAAAACCACACGTGGGAGAGACGGATGGACGGACAGACAGACAGACGGATGGATGGATGGATGGACGGACGGATGGAGAGCAAACCTACAGGTGGAACTGGTAGGGGATTAATAAGGAATGGCAACTCATGTGATGCATCGCTGAACCCCCAAAAAGCATGAACATTGGGATTCACAGGCAAGTACACTGGCTCTTGTACCGTGTCCATTGAAATCGTTGACTGTTGATCATCCTGATTACAATTGTCTGTTGCATTAATGCTGAGAGAAACACAACGAACGCAGCACTGTTCTCACCAAGTGTAGATTGCACGTCACAGCTCCACACAAACTTTTCATCAAATTATCCTGGTGGGATTTGCATTTATATTCATTTGTTACAATTTTACCACATTTAATGGTGAACGCAATTTCCCCGTGTGATAATTTACAATAAAGATGAGTCTCACCAGGCCTTAAGGATTCAGCGCAGCCTGGAGGCAAAAGTGTTTAAAAAAAAAAAATAAAATATCAAGTGCACAGTGATCAAAACAATTATTACCTCCTGGCATTATCGAAAAGATGAAAAAACATATATTAAATAGGCACATTGATTGTATAAAATAACAATCAGGCACGGATCTCCCAAGAAGTGGCATACTCGACTGTACTGACTCAAAGTTAAACTGCAGCGAAGTTGATGGCACGCCATCGCAAATCCCCGATGCTTCCCACCTCAAGCAAAGTTGAAAGATGGCAACAAAGTTCCACCAGGAATGACCCAATATCAAGTTTAGAGTTAAGATACATTTCCCCGTTTTGACCCCCTAACTCCAAGTCCCCACTGCCTGGGGCATGAACCGGGGGTCAAATCCAAAAATTGTTACATATTCAGTGTTGATTGCATAATGCAGAACAGTTTTATTTTAAAAAAGGTTTAAAATGTGCCCATAATTGTAATTTTGGTATTTGACCTTTTGACCTTGCCCCAGGGGGGCGGGGCCAAAATGAGCGCTCCTTCACCTTCTGATCCATGTGGTAATCATAACCACAAAGTTTGGTGAATTTCTGCCCAACCGTTTAGGAGGAGATAGCGTGAGACGGACAGACACACAGACAGACAGACAGACAGACAGACAGACGGATGCAGCAGATGACAATATAAAAAAAAAACATGGGGATAACGAGCTGGTAAGGATCTCATTCATTCATCACCCCCACCCCATCCTTTTCACTCATCGGTATCTCACCTCCTCGTCCAAATCCACTGCACTATTGGTTAGGAAGTATTGCCAGGCCAGTTCTGATGAAATCCATGCTTCTTGTTGTGAAAGGACTAAGTTTGCAGAGATATACTGCAGGTGAAAAATGTAGAGCAGGGAAGATGTTGTTCTGTAATTTGACAAAGCTGCTTCCCTGAAGTACCTTTCCTATTTCATTGTATTTATCCTCACGCTTTTGGAGAAAAAAAAAATACATCAGGGGGATACTTTCATCGGCTCCGCCCGTCTCGCGATCTCCTCCGAAAGCAGTATCATTTCTGGCATGTTGCAGAGTCAAAATGTTGAATCCCAAAAAATGCAATTATGGGCACATTTTGAATGAAACTTGGTATATGTAGTCAACTTGGGAACGATTTTTTGGATTTGACCCCTGGTTCATGCCTCGGGTGGGGGGCGGGGGGGAGGTGGGGGACTTGTGGTCACAGAGGTCAAAACAGAAATTATTTAAAACTCAAAAATTGATATTGGGTCATTCGTGGTGGAACTCTTTGCCATCTTTCAACTTTGCTTTAGGTGGGGATAATGGGGACGTACTATGGCATGCCATCGACGTCGCTCTGGCCTGCTAATTATGACTATCAGGGAAAAGATCAGTACAGCCTTTGGTTTAATGAAATGTTTCACAACTTGGCAATGGTGTAAAATATAAAGTAAATTTCGTGAATTTGAACGCCACCGCTAAAGGTCGATCGCACTAATGTGCCAAGGAAAAGGCATACTAATGATGCTTCCAGCATAAATGAGGTCGCAGCGACGCTCTGCTTCGGTGCATGCTCCCACACCTGACCTGATCAGTGATGTGCCACGCTTGTGGAGGACCAAAGCGTTACGTTTGTGATTATTTTTCGGAAAATATGCAAATAGTGAAATGATAATCACTCAATATGGGTACAAAATGCTGAATAAAATATTTTATTGTCATATCATGAATCATGACCAGTTGGTTGTACTGTGTGTGGTAAGTCAACGCCACCTCCATGGTAAATACAAGATTCTGAAGCTTCATTCCATGTCTTTCAGAATGACAATCCGAGCCAATTATTGAAAATATGCACACGTTAAGGGGACCGGACAAACCTCATGGAAAATCTCTGCCTGAGGGACAAGGACAGCCAGACCATTTCCACATCAAATGGGCTGGGCACTGGTCCGGCAAAACGCTAAAGTCAGCATGGCAACAAGGCAGTGCTAGTTAGTCCATAAAAGGCCGAGGGTACAGCCAATGGGTTGTTCAAAGTCAATGCATCATGGGCTCGGCAGTGCGACACACTCCCACCACCTTATTCAATCACTTCCTCGTTTCTTCCTTCAATATGCATAGAGGTCTTCCATTTTGACAGAATTGCATTAGCCAAAAAAAAAAAGATTGTAAAATAAAAATGAGCCAGAAGGACACTCAGAAGAGCGCATACCTCCACCAGGCTGAACAGTTTACTTTTTTTTTTTTATCCCACTGGAAGGTCGGATCTGGATGCGGACCTCAACCAAAATCGAATCGGCTTGTTCTTGTTACCCAACCAACTCATCAACCTAGTTTTGTCATAACTCGTTCATAACTTTTTGAGATAACGTGCTATACACTCTATCGTTTTTGGCCCCATCTCTCAATGGTGAATAATCAATTTTAAAATTCTGGGATCATAATCCGGATCCGGATCCGGATCTTCGCCAAAATCTAATCAATTCGTCCTTGTCACACAGCCAACTTGTCCACCAAATTTTATCCCAATCCGTCCATAACCATCTGGGATATCCTGCCCACAGACAAACGGACAGGTGAAAACATAATCTCCATGCACCTTCGGTGGCAGAGATAACTCGGCTATGTTCAGATTTAATCAAACCGAAAAAAAAAACATAATATTAATGTCACTTCATTGAAGTATTTCGATTTGAACAGTGAGAATATTTTATGTAATGTTGTTTTTCATTGTCCTCTGCACCCTCAACAAGGTCGGAGATGGGGGACATTAAAATGAGGTCAGTCTGACCGACCGATCATCTGTTGATGTACTTTTGTGTACGCGATATTTCAGAAATCGTTGAACTATTAGCTGTCATACTGCAGATATCTATTCCTCATGACATTATCTCAACCTGATCATATCACGGTGGTGATTCATTGAATTTATGTTGCCATGGAAACCATGTCGGTGACTTGGCTTGTGCACTTGATATTACAAGATTTAGCTTTCATTCGACACAGATCTATTCCTCAAGCCATCCAAAAGGTGGGGGTACCGAGAGCATCAGCTCCTTGTTTATATATTACAAAGAGGCTGTTCCAGGAACAGGAAAGACCATTTGCTCACTCATTCCAGGAGCGCAAACTGGTGTCGTGCCTTACAGGTATGCAAACATCACATATATGTATACTCATGAGGTGCCCGTGCTACGCATGGGAGGGAGCCCAAATGCAAACGGACAATGCGGAAACAGCAAATGCCAAACCACAAATCATTAAATTCCACATTCATGTTGCACCTCCAGTCAAATGTCAGGCATTGGCAGCCAGTTAGTGAAGCACTTGGGCAAAAGACTTCCTGCAGTTGACCACAACAGAAGGTGGGTAATATTTCAATGATGTCAATGGTGAAACTGCAAATGCTGAATCCGGGAATGTCGCAGGTGGAAACCCTCACATCATTTCCTTCTCCCTTAAACGAAGTCTCTCTAAATTTTCATTCCAAACCACATCATTCCAATCATAAGTTAATCCTACTACTGTGGATCGGCGTGCTTCGTGCGCCTCACCACACATTGCTGCAGAGGCATAGGTATCCTTGACTATGCCTGTTTTCTCCGGGAGTGAGGGAAGGGGGGGAATGGTGCTGGGGAGGGGGGGGGGTGGGGGAGGTTGGCCAAATATATTTGGCTCTGACTGAATATATACTGGAAATCAGAAGTCAGAACCCAACACGTATAACTAAAAAGGAACTGCGCAGAAACTTATATTTATTTTAAATTTTCAGTTGGACCTGGATGGCAAAAATAACACTATCAAAAACTGGACGGGAAAGTCTTACTGCAGTCATACAGAGCAGACGTGCCCCCAATACGCGGCTTTCCTTGGACTTACAGGTGGCATTTTACGTAGTATATTTTCTTTTGCCCACAAACTCTATCTCGAAATCGATTCGTTAAGGTAAAGTACCAACAAAATAGTGTTGATGAATACAGGTAAGTCACAAATGTGTTTCTTCGGTTAGCTTTATACAGCGCCTTCAGGAAGTATTCACACCCCTTGACTTTTTCACATATTGTTGCGTTACAGCCTGAATTGAAAATGGATTAAATTTAACAGAAATTTTGTCACCGATATGCACAAGATACCCCATACATAATGCCAAAGTGAACACGTTTTTCGAAATTTTAACAAAGTAATTAAAAAATAAAATTCTGAAATGTGTTGCATCAATAAGTATTCAACCCCTTTGCTATGACATTCCAAAATTGAGCTCAAGTGCATCCAATTTTCTTTGATCATATTTGAGTTGTCTCTCCAACTTCATCGGAGTCCACCTGTGGCCAATTCAATTATTGGACCTGATTTAGAAAGAAACACACCTTTCTATATCAGGGTCCACAGTTGAGAGTGCATGTCAGAACAGAAACTCCAACATGAAGTTCACGGAACTGTTTGTTGAACTCCAAGATTAATTGTGAGGAGGCAGAGATCTGGGGAAGGGTATAAAACAGTTTCTAGAGTGTTGAAAGTTCCCAAGAGCACAGTGAGCTCCATCCTTAGGAAAGGGAAATAATATGGAACACCCCAAACTCTTCCTAGAGCTGACCGTCTGACCAAAATGAGCAACCGGGCAAGAAGGATCTTGGTCAGGGAGGTGACCAAGAACCCACTGACCACTTTGACAGAACCACAGAGTTCCTTGGCTGTGATGGGAGAACCTGCTGGAAGGACAACAATCTCTGCAGCACTTCACAAATCTCGACTTTATGGAAGTGGCCAGATGGAAGCCCCTCCTGAGAAAAAGGAACATGACAGCATGCCTGAAGTTTGCAAAAAGTCATATGAAAGACTCTGAGAGCACGAGGCAAAGGATTGTGTGGTCTGATGAGATGAAAATTGAACTCTTTGGCCTGAATGTAAAGCGCTCCATCTGGTGGAAACCGAGCACAGCTCATCACCTATCGAACATCATCCTTACCATGAAGCATGGTGATGGCAGCATCAGGCTATTAGGGATGCGGCAGGGACTGAGAGACTTGTCAGGATAGAGGGAACAATGAATGGAGCCAAATACAGGCAAATCCTTAAGGAGAACCTGCTTCAGAGTGCAAAAGAGACAAGACTGTGTTGAAGATTTACATTTCAACAGGACAATGACCCCCAAGCATACAGCCAAATCAACACTGGAATGACTTCAGAACAAGAATGTGAAAGTCCTTGAGTGGCCCTGTCAAAGCCCAGACTTGAATCCCATTGAGAATCTGTGGAAAGACTTGAAGATTGCTGTTCACCGACACTCCACACCTAACTTGACGGAGCTTTAGCAAATCTACAAGGAATATAGAATGGGAGTGTCGTGAAACCTCACTTGCAGGCAGGAAGCTCATAAGTATCCTGCCAAAACCATTTTGAATCTTCCCACCAAAACCCAACTGCCAGTTAACCATGGAGACAACCACGATTTGAGACACTACCAGTGATAACCATCGCAGACAGGTCAGTGATCCTTCTGTCTTCTTCTACCACCTCCTGTCTAGTCTTACACCCTGCGCTCTTTCCATGCTTTGTCCTCTCCTCCACCCCCTCCCCTCCCCCCAGAGCTTTATATAGGGCGAACGCATTCCACCTGCAACACCCTTTTGGTGAAACTTCCAAACTCCAGAATCACTGCTCAACTCCACTCATTCGTTCCTCTTTTGCCCCGCCTGTGGAACCAACTTCCACAATTCCTTCAATCTCATTCTTCCCTCCAGGTCTGAAAGAGAGCTGTTCACCACTATCTCAGATCATCCCTCATCCAAAACAATGACCTTTTGTTCCCCCATTAACCCTCCCCAAACCCACCTCTTTCCAAGTTTCCCCATTTTTCCTTCTGAAGAGTTTGCATCTGTATCATCTTGTCCACTCCATGTGTCCTCCCCTATCCTTCATTCTTCCCCACATCCCTTATTTCTACAAGTCTCCCTCTAGTTTGTCCCTCACCCCTGCAGTTGGTGTGTTTGCCCGTCTCTTTCTTCTGTTCCTTTTGTTCTGTTACATCCTGATCTATTAAGCTTGGTGTTGGTAAAGTGGTTAGGGGTGCTCGCTTGCGATCTTAGGGTCCTGCGTTTGAGCCCTGTTGGCCACTGAATTAACATCAGGTGGGATTGACTCAGCCTGTCATCCTTCTGAGGATGGCAAAATGATTCCGAGTGTACTAGTATAGGGGCACAGCATCAGCAACATCGTTGTGCACCAACTAAATGATAGCTATCTGGCAGCCAAGCTGCCATATGCAAGAAGATGACGACCCTGATCAGTTCTATGTTCTTGCTCCTCCACAAGCCTTGACTTTGAAAACAAAATAAAATACAGATAAAATTTGAATTGGATTTATTTTCCTCTTGTGTGCAAAATCTCAGCTCATGGAAGATTGAGTGGGGTAGCAGAGAGTATACAGGCAACAAATTGACAGTGGTGCAATGGTTGGACAACGCAAGCAAGGGAAGAAACAAGAAAAGAGGAGCGAGAGGGGAGGAAATACAGCAAACTGAAACAAAAGAGGGTTGACTTGTCGGGTTGATAGGGGTATAAAATATGGCTAGTAGGGATGAGGGATGACATTATATGGCGGAACACCACCAGCTTGCATGTCTGGAAGGAAGAGTGTGATTGAGTAGCCTCAGGGGGGCAGTTACACACATGGGAGAAATGAGGAACAAAAGAGTGGACATGTGTAGTGAGCCTGGATTTTGGGAGTTTATTTCTTTCCACATTGATGACAAAAGCAGCATTTAAAATTTAGTTTTCAGTTTTTGCAAAAGGTTTGGGTTCTAAAGTAGAACTTCAATAGAATTTACAGTTAGGAAGGCTTGACATTCATTTTAAAATGCATAACCTTCCTCGAACATATGACGGTGCTATGGAAGGGAAAAGACCTCTGAAGGTCTTCTCTGTCCCTGCTTTTGACGTCTGTGTCAAGGGGTCCACAAACATGAGAAGGTTGAAAACTCTCACTAACGATGATACACTTGAAGGTATGTTAACCATAATGTGCAGCCTGTGGCTGCTGGTTGCATCCTCTTCTGCGGACACAGCTGTGCCACTGATGCAGTGGCCCGTTACCAGCAAGATGGTACTTATTTTGCCGACCTGGGAAGGATGACAGGCTGCAAACCCTACCCGGTGTTAATTCAACAGCAAACAGGGGCTCAAACTCAAGACCCTAATATCTTAAGCCAGCCATCTTAACCATTAAGCCAACACCAGGCTTCACTCGAAGGTGTGATCAGCAGAACATACGAACAGTACCGTGAACTGAAGAGAAACTGATTGTGTAAACACACTGCTAGGACATGACCAGTTCAATATGCAAATGCTACTCGCAGCCACAATTCCATTTATGGCTCAACATTATTTTTTAACCGATCTACTATCATGTATACAGACAGGATCCTAAAAATCTCACACTACTCATGCATGAATCTTGTGAACAAGATCTGTAATATATAATCACTATTATCTTCTTGTCTTGGATGATATCACTCCTGTTGCAATGGCATTAACCACACAAAAGTCCACAAGGAAACAATCTGCGAAGGGTCCAGAACAATGCTGCAAAGTAATTTACTTTGAACTTCAAAAACCCATTGTCATGTTTGCTTTTGCTGGATTAAAACCGATTTTAATTAGGAGTATATAATTGTACTGTTGTTATTGTTGATAAAAGCAGCAAAGATAATGGTTTTGACAACAATCGGCTCACGAAGCGAAATAATATTAATTATATTGGAGGGTCTTGCAAGCCTGACAGTGTGACTCCAGTGAGTCAAAATCCCATGATGGTCAATGACTGACTGAATAGCATGACTATGTTGAAAACATCTGCTCAAGAATGCACGAAACGAGTCAGGCCTGGGTATTGCACTCCTTCTGAGAGTCAGCGTGACCCCAGTGAGTCAAAATTCCATGATGGTCAATGGCTGACTGAATAGCGTGACAGTGTGTT
>NC_140964.1:112960923-113028423 GCF_056783735.1 Eptatretus burgeri
CCCTCATGCACAGATTTATCCCCTCTCGTCTTCAGTTGTCCTACCCTTCCTCCCGCCCTTGGTTCACTGAAGCTTGTGGTGAGGCAGTTGTCTTGAAACAACTTGCTTTTGCCTCATGGAAATCAAACCCAACTGTGGGCAATCTCAGTTCCTTCCATAAAGCTCGGCACAAGTGTGTATCTACCCTCAGGAGAGCCAGAAAACAACATCTTTCTCATCTCAAGTCTGAACTCTCAAACCTCTCTCCCTCCGCAAAATCCTGGTGGCGTCTAATCAAATCTGTTTCTGGTGTATGTTCCCCCTCCATTCCCTCCCTTGCCTCAAAAGGCCGCACTGCTGATACCGCACGTGAAAAAGCTGAATGCCTAAACTCGGTGTTTGCATCGAAATCTTGTGTCCAAAACCCATCACTTTCTCTCCCCACCTTACCCCATCGCACCCAACTGTCGCTGGACTCTGTGTCCTTTTCTCCTGACAAGGTGGAGAGCTTGCTGTCAAACCTCGATTCAGATTCTGCAACCGGTCCAGACGGCATCAGCCCATGTGTACTCAAAGCCTGCTCTTCAACTCTTGCTCACCCTCTCTCTGTTCTATTCACCCTCTCATTTGCTCAAGGCCATCTACCATCTGCTTGGAAATCAGAAAACATCAATGCCCTGCATAAAAAAGGTGCAAAAACAGATCCCTGCAACTACAGACCAATCAGCCTTCTCCCAATCATCAGCAAGGTTATGGAATCCATCATCACTTCAGACATCAAATCCTTCCTCTTCTCCAATGGCTTGATTTCTGATCATCAATTTGGTTTCAGACCAGGTCACTCTAACCTGTATCTGCTGCTTCTGCTCTCCCAACAATGGATGGAGGTCCTCAATGCCAGACAGGAAATCCGAGCCGTATCCCTGGACATATCACATGCTTTTGACACAGTCTGGCACCCTGCACTACTCACCAAACTCTCTTCCTATGGTATCCAAGGCCATCTCCACTCATGGCTCGCAGACTTCCTCTCCTGTCGCAGTCAACGTGTGGCCCTAAATGGAGTTCTTTCATCCCCTCTTCCAGTCCAGGCTGGAGTTCCTCAAGGTAGCATTCTGGGCCCTGTGATTTTTCTGGTTTTCATCAATGATCTCTCCAGACTCTCTGGAAAATCCTCTATATCTGTTTGCTGATGACTCCACCCTCTGCCGTACCATCAGTCATCCCTCAGGCCGGCAAGCAGCAGCTTCTTCGCTCACTGCAGATCTGGATAAAATCACAAACTGGTCCAACACGTGGAACATGTCTTTCAATCCAGACAAATCTCACACTGTCACGATGTCTCTTCGAAAGGACCGTTTATAAAAACCCCCCCATCCACTTTCTCAACAATCCTCTGGAAGAAGTCCTTTCTTTCAAGCATCTGGGTCTCACGATCTGCCATGACCTTTCCTGGGAAAGCCACATTTTAAACCTCGCCTCCAAAGCCAGTCGCCGACTGGGAATCCTCCGTCGTGCAAAGTCCTTCCTCGGCCCACCTGAGCTCCAGACTACTTACAATGCTTTTGTCCTCAGCCTGATGGAGTACTGCTCTCCCCTCTGGGCTGGTGCTCCTGCCTCCCACCTTTCTCGGCTTCACGCTGTAGAAACCAAGGCATTTCGGATCATTGGCATCTCCCGCAATGAGGCTGAGACTTTGGGCCTCTCACTCATTCACCGCAGGTTGGTCGGTGGTCTTTCTGTCTTCTACCGTCTCCTCTCCAGCCTCGCCCCCCCCATCTCTCTCTCTCTCTCTGCGATTTGTCCCCACCACATTTCTGCAGGGCGCTCAAGGTCTGCCAACAACCCCCTTCTTGTAAAACTAGCAAAATCACGAATCACTGCTCACCTTCACTCTTTCATTCCTCTTTTTTCCCACCTTTGGAATAAACTCCCTCACTCTATTCATTCCCATTCTTCCCTCCAGGCCTTCAAAACAGCTGTTCACCACCACCTCTTATCATCCCCCACCCAAATCCTCGATGTTTTCTACCCCCGATAATCCACCCAAGCCCACCTCCTTCAAATTCCCTGCTTTCCTTCCTGAAAGTCCCTGTAATGTCCATCTTGTATTCCCCATGTTCCCGTCCCATCCCTCTCCCTTCCACAGATCTCCTAATGTCTCTGTTCCCCACTGTTTTGTCCTTCCCACTCCCTCCCCTCTCGTTTCATGTCCCCCTTGCTGTGAGTTGTGTGTTAGCTCTCATACGAGCCTCGACAAGGTATACAAAAAAATAAAATAAAATAAAACCTGTATATTAAAAGAGTTCAAGAACAATACTTCACTGGGAAGGGGTAAAGTGACTTTCAGGCCACCCTGTATAATGTGTGTGTATATATATATATATATATATATATATATATATATATATATATATATATATATATATATATATATATATATATATGTACGTGTATATGTATATATGTATATATATATATATATATATATATATATATATATATATATGTACATGTATATGTATATATGTATATATGTATGTACGTGTATATGTATATATGTATATATGTATGTAAGTGTTTATGTATATATGTATATATGTATGTACGTGTATATGTATATATGTATATATGTATGTACGTTTATATGTTTGTTCGTGTATATGTATATATATATATATATATATATATATATATATATATTTATATATATATATATATATATATATATATATATATATATACATATATGTATATATAAACACAAAACGCACCAAGGGAGATGATGATTGCAGAGGGAGGTGGGGGGTAAAGGGACTTTGTAACCACCCCATCTTGTGCAGTACATTTCTTGATGTGAAGTTAATTTTGCAACCTCTTCGTTTCAGATTTCAACGTCGCTTGACGTTTGCGTTTTCACGAGGTTTCTGCAAATCTCACAGGCCATTTTTACATCGCTCTGTGGCGCTTCGACCTTTGCAGCTGCATGAAATAGTGAAAGGTAATATTAAATGGCCCCCGACCCCATTCCTTGGTGGGTGTAGGGAAGTGTTTTAGGCCCCACAAAAAAATACACCGGGTAAAACGGGGTACCCCTGCTAGTATTACACACTTTAGAAAGATCGGTTAACAGAGGAATGTTCATTATTAGGTCTACATGTTGATATTTATTGAATACTTGCAGGGGTACCCGGTTTTATGTTTTCTCATTTAATTTGGATTCCTGGTATAGTTCTCTAAATGTGCGGAAAAAAGTCACGACTGAGAAAGTTCATGACGCTGGCATTTAAAGTGGGTGGGCCTCTCTATATTTGCGAGCATTGAAAAGGAAGTCAATGCATGTATGTTCCGATGAAAGTCACATCTTGAAAGGACTTTTTGAAAAACTGTCATCAGGTAGACGCTTATGTGCTACGCGGATGAAGAAGAACATTTTCAAAAAGTCATTCGTACCATGTGCAATCCAAGTGTCCAAGTCAAATTATTAGCTATTAGCTAACCCTAACACCGAAGATGAAGGAGGTTATGTTTTCATCCCTTTCTGGTTTGTTGGATTCGCTATATATGCAAGATATGCCTTATTGTCGGGTTTTCCGTCTGTCTGTCTGTGTGTATGTGTGTCTGCAACGCGAGGCTCCACAGCACGAACCAGCAAACCGATTTCGATGAAACTTTGCCAACAGGTGCCATATGGTCTGGGAATGTGCGCGTTTGAATTCCGTTGCCTAGCAACCACCCGTTGCTGTGCAGCGGCCGAAAAACCGCGTAGAGTATTTTCAATACTTGTCCTTCAGTTTTGAATGTAGAGAAACGAGACTTCGGAATTAAACACTTCAAAATATTTAGAAAATTTAACTCGAGCCGATTTTTGATTGAGGTTTTATTTTTCAAATGGTAGTCCTTCAAAAATAGGGTGTCTATTTACCGTCATTTTTTATGAGGAGTGCCAGTTGGCAAAATACGCAATAGGAAAAATCTTGCCAGGCAGAGGAACAATTGTATGTGAACCAACACGTCTTGGCAATGAATCTTCGTCGGTGGATCGGTAAAAATGAAAAGCATCGTATCCAGCGCTTCGATCCTAGCGAATCTCTCGTCGCCTACCGGCTTGTTTGTTTGTCTGCTTGTCTGTTTATCGCCTGCATGTAACAATTTTAATCCAATCTTCACGAAACTTCACCACATGGGAGAGTTTGTAATAAGGAAGAAGGCTATTGTTTTTGACGTCAAAAGGTCAACATAGGCCCAAGGTCATGAACAGGTGAGTTTTCTGAAATCCTCAATTTTCATCCGATTAACTTGAAATTTGAAAAGGATTTATATTTCAGGTCACTGAATTCAACCAACTAATTATTTTAAGGTCAACATGCATCAAAAGGTCAACATAGGCCAAAGATCAACAACTAAGGTGGTATTTCTAAAATCCACAATTTTCATCCGATTGACTTGAAATGTGAAGGGAAGTTAAGCTTCAGGTCAATTTATTCAACCAGCCAATTATTTTTTAGGTCAACAAAGACCAAAAGGTCAACATAAGCTCAAGGTCAACAACTAAGGTGGTATTTCTACAATCCTCAATTTTCATCCGATTGAAATGAAATTTGAAGAGGATTTATATTTCAGGTCACTGAATTCAACCACCAATTATTTTTGAGGACAAATTTGTTTTATGGATTTTGAAGTATCATGCTCTACACAACATCTTCTTGTTTGTTTTTCTGTTTCTTTGTGTGCAGGATATCTCAAAAAGTTGTGGACAGATTTGGATGAAACTTGGAAGACCTGTTGGGTGCATGGCACGGACGAATTGATTCAATCTTGTTGAAGATCCGAATCTGGATCTGGAGACGAGAATTATTTTAGATTAAAAGTGATTTTTCACCATTGAGAGATAGGGCCAAAAACTATATAGTACTGTACAGCATGATATTTCAAAAAATGTATTGGGCCGGATATGTTCTCGTGGATCAGACATTACGTGGTGGAGGTATGTGCTCTACCGAGTGCCCTTCTTGTTTACCGTTTTCTAATTCCTTTTGATGTTTTATGTTTCTTTTCATGATGTTTGAACTTGCGGTGTCACAAAAGACGAATTTCTCTCGATACGGGACAATAAAGATTATTATTAAAATTCCGGAACTTTTTTCAAAGTTTAAAATCACGATTATATTTCAATTGAAGTATTATTGTATTGTCATGTATTGTCATGCTATGGGCAGTTGAGACAGATAGGTAAAAATTACCCATTTTCCACTGGTTCGTGTATAAAATCTGGCCTTGCCTGGGCCAGGCACAGTTGGGTCAACAGCTTTTCTATTACAATTCTCTTGGTCGAGTGTACTGGCACAGCCCATTTTGAGTGGAATGTCTGGAGAAATTTCTAGGGCCCAGGAAGATGGAATTGAGCCAAAGAGGAAGTCGTTACATCACATGCAAGAAAAGTTTTTCTTATGACTGGAAAAGCTAAATCTTTATCATTGAGGTATTTTTTTTAAGTCTCTATTGAGAAGCTGTACAGAGGAACAGCACATGCCAGATGTTTTCTCTGGATGTTTGCCAAAAAGGGAGTAATTATGACATTCAAACCAAGGCAGATATTGTCAGGAATGTGGTAAATGACACATTCATGTAGATTCAGAGGAAAACAATTATTAACAATTAAAAAAAAGACAATTCCAAAAAGCATCACGATAATTACAATGATGCTCTGTTATCTTTTCTGGCACAGCAATTCCCTGCAAGGAATCATTTACAGGCAGACTGCTTTATCCCTGCATTTGTTTAATAGTACATCTCTACAATTCAACACAAGCCTGGTGTTAGCTTCGTGGTTAAGGTGGCTGGCTTGGAATCTTAGCGTCCTGAGCTTGAGCCCCGTTATCCGCTGAATTAACACCAGGTGGGGTTAACACAGGCTGTCATCCTTCCCAGGTCAGTAAAATGAGTACCAGTGTACTGGTAGAGGGGCACATCATCAGCGGCAAGGCTGCACTTCCAAGAAATGATAGCTACCCGGCAGCCAAGCTGCTATACTCAAGAACAGAACCTAAGAGATCAACGTAACACGTCCTTCAATGGACGTGTTACATTGCAACACATTGGGACGTGTTGCAAATGGGGGAGGAGCTCCTTGTGAGCCAACGGTCATCCATATCGAGTGCACAACTGTGTCTGCCGACGTCCTCCTGCAGTTGGGTTACTTCTTATTAGGAGGTTGGTGGCAGGATTTGCACTCCGGCCACTGTAAAACCCTTCATTCCGCAAAACATTCTGGAAGCATAAAAAAAATGAAAACCCACTCCGTAGGAGTACCTGCTGTGCAGCTTCCCTTCGCAGGGCAGCTCACCGCATAATGGGATTGAGCAAAGGCTTCAGGACCCTACTCTTTGATGATGGGAGGAAAACCACAGGGTAACCTTCTCGTGTCAGATTGCAGTGGTGTGTGTCAGGGTGGTGCTGAGGTGTCGTCCACCAGATGGTGGTCTCCTTGTGTTAACCTGAGGCGGTCCCTTCGGGTGGGTGCCTGGAATGTCCTTTCCCTAAGGGAGGATGATCACCTGTCACTTTTATCATCTGAGCTCAAGAGTTTGAACATCAGTATTGCAGCATTCTGAGGTTTGGAGACGGGATGGTGGTGAGATCATGGCGGGTGGTCACACCAACTATTGGTCTTGTCGTTATGATGGTTACCATGCCCAAGGAGTTGCTGTAACTGTGTCCAATAAGCTGACTCATGATAATTGAGGGAACACTGGCCAACAAGTGAATTATGAGACTTAGGATTCGTCACTCCTTGGGTGTCATTTCCCTGGTCTCTGTATATGCTCTGACTGTGGTGAGTGATCTCACCGTGAAGGACACATTCCATGGCACGCTCGAGTCTGTGGTTGATCAGTGCCCCAGGTGAGATACACTTCTAGTCTTGGGGATTTCAATGCATCGACTGGAACTGATGGGGATAGTTATGAGACGTGTGTCTGTCCCAATGGGTCAGGAACTATGAACCTGAATAGGACTAAGTTCCTTGACTTTGCAAGATGTCAAAGACTTAGGGTGGCTGGTTTATGGTTTCAGCGCCCACAGGCTCATCACTGGACTTGGTATTCCAACGCTGGCGGTGTGGCAAAGGAGATTGACCATGTCCTTGTTGATGGTCGCTGGAGAATGATCCAGAACTTCAGCGACTACCGGAGAGCTCAGTTCCTCAATACTGACCACCGGCTTGTTGTCGCAACTCTTAAGTTGCACCTTAAATCCAGGAGAATGGTACCATCCCATCCGAGGCTGGATATTGGCAAGCTCAAGGATGAGATGGCAGCTGAGGAGTTTGCGAACAGGCTGAGTGAAGATTTGGGGGGTATGGGTGCTTTGGGAGGTCCTGAAGAGTTGTGGAGTGCCTTCAAGACCACATCGTTGATGTCGCCGGTGGATGTCTTGGAACTCACCGTCGGGCAAAGAAGAATTTTGTCTCTCAAGGGACAGTGGATGCCATTGACCAGAGTCGCAGGGCCAGGCTGAATGGCAGAGCTGAGCTATTCGCGAAACTGAGGCATAAAACTGTACATGCACAATGGGTGGACAAGGTGGCCTATGTGTGAGGAATCTATGAGGGGGTAGAGCATCACCTGTGGTCAAGTAATTATTTTCCTGCTTACAGGGGAATTCACGCATTGCGTTCGTCTAAGCCCGTTCATCGGTGTACTGCAGTGAGAGCAGAGGATGGTGGGCTCTTGACAGAGGAGTCCGAAGTGAAGGCCCGCTGGGCTGGTTACTTTGAGCGGTTGTAAAACGCTGATCCACCAGCTGTTGAGTTGGACTTCAGGGGTGTTACAATCGCTGTTGATGACCCTTCAATCAAATGTGGTCCACCTTCGTTTCAGGAAACACAGGCTGCGGTGAACCGGTTGAAATGGGGTAAAGCTCCAGAGATCTGTGGCATCCATGCTGAACTTCTCACGGCTGGTGGAAATGCTGCACTCGTGTCATTGCATGCAGTTCTGTGCTCTGCCTGGAATACAGGCATCATCCCAACTGACTGGAAGAGGGGCCTAGTTGTCCCTCTCTGGAAAAGGAAGGGTGATCGCCAAGACTGCAACAACTACCGAGGGGTGACGCTGCTCTCAGTGCCAGGAAAGGTCTTTGCTCAGATAATTATTGATAGGGTTCGCCAACATCTGCTTGAGCACCAGCACCCAGAGCAGTCAGGCTTTACACCAAAGAGGTCAACAATTGACCGTATCCTTGCTCTTCGGGTCCTCACCGAATGCAGACGAGAGTTTCGGCAGGGGCTGTTTGCAGCTTCCGTTGATTTCTGTAAAGTGTTTGATTCCGTGAAACGGGATGCCTTCTGGAGGATTCTTGGTCTTCAAGGGGTGCCACCAAAACCGTTCGATCTGATGTCTGAACTATACTCTGGTACTGAGAGTACTGTAAGATGTGGTGGTACCATCTCTGACTTATTTCCAGTTGTTAATGCAGTTTGTCAGGGGTGTGTACTGGCCCCCACACTTTTCAGCACTTGTATGGACTGGATTCTGGGGAGGATGTCGGAGAGATCAAGCTGCGGTGCATCGTTTGGGAATGTCAAACTCTCTGACCTTGATTCCACAGATAATGCAGTCATCTTTGCGGAGACTTTAGACATCCTTTTGGGGGCCCTCGAGGTGCTGAATGAGGAGTCGGAGCTGCTGGGATTATGGGTTTCAATGACATCTTGGATGCTGCTGTCCTGTCAAGGTCAAGCTGTCCTGTTGAGCCAGAGGTCAACAGATGTCTGGGTTGGGCCTGGGGAGTAATGGATTCACTGGATCATGGGGGTGTGGTGCTGTCAATACCTGTGCGGGAGGACAAAAGTCTTTGTCTTCAGGTCTTTGGTGCTTCCTGTCTTGCTCTATGGATGTGAGACCTGGACTCTGACCAGGGATCTGAGAGGGAGACTTAATTCCTTTGGTACCAGGTCTCTTCGGAGAATCCTTGGCTATCGCTGGTCAGACTTTGTGTCCATAGAGCGATTACTGAGAGAGACTCAAATGAGATTTGTTACCTGCATAGTCCGTGAGCGTCAACTGCGGATGTATGGACATGTTTCTCGTTTTCCTGATGCTGATCCTGCTCACCAGTTTCTCTCAGCAAGGGAGTCTCGTGAGTGGAGAAGGACAATGAGCCGACCAAGTTCCTCATGGTTGCAGCAGGTTGACCGGCATCTCAAGGAGATGGGGATGAGCCAAGCATCTGACTGGGGGATGGCCAGACGGAGGCCCCTGGAGTCCCGGCAGAAAGTGGATGCAGTGACATGCTGCTCTGGCGCATGCTCCCATACCTGACCTGACATTCAATGGCCTTTCACTACAGCAACATCAAACAGGATGGTGCAGATGTAGCACACCTGCCATTGAGCTGTCTAGTCTACTCTCACCCTCATGCTTCACAGGCATGGTGCTGCAACTTTGAGTATGCTATCCAAGAATCTACATTAACCCTATTCAGGCTGGGCTTTTGTGAAGTATATTTAGGCTGTGGGGGTCATTTTGACACCCCACCCCCCAAGATCTCAGAGAACAAAATTCATTTTATGCAGATTATCAAGTTTTTTTGCATACATGTGGTATCAAAAGATGTGCAAGACTTCAAAGATAATAGTTATGAAACAGTATTTGGCAATTACTTGGGGGTTACGGAGAAATCGCAAAATTTCAACAGGTGGGGGAGTCATTTTGACCCACCCCCCTCCCATCCCGAAGCCTGAATTGTTGGATAGCATTAGGGTGGGGACTTGTCTGCTACCATTACTTCGGTGGGCATTCTAAACACCACAGTGTCTTTAAATCAAGAGTCGATGAGTTATCACAGGCACTCTCACGATTTTCAAAGTTTCTGCCCTAATCCATCAGTGAGTGACACAGTTGCATCTTCGTGAAGATGCACCCAGCGGGTTTAATGCATAAGTGAATCACAGCTCAAGAAGCATTCACGAATGATGACAGCACTAACGATGACAAATTGCATTTCAGGCCCGTCATTGGAGCATCAGGCCTTCCACCCAACTGCCGCACTTACACTGCAACATCAGGCTTATTCACTGCACTAACGGGCCTTTCAACTTGATGTCAGAAGTTTTCCTGCATCGTCAGACTATTGCTGCACTGTGATCGGTTTTACCATTCTATGATTCCTTTCATAGCACGAATAGACTTCCGCTGCACTGTCATGCTTTCAACTGAACCATTGATTGCATCATCTGGTTTTTCAGTGGAGTATTATGACTCTGGCTGCCTGTCAGGCCTTTCGTTGTAATGTCAGGCCTTTTACAGAACTATGATGCCTTTCACTCCACTATGATGTTTTCAATACATGGTTTCAACTGAATCTTTGCCTTTGACTGAACATAACTGTATCATTCGGCTTTTCACAAGAACATCATGCCTTTGGCCGCATGCACCATCACGCCTTTAAAAGCAATGTAATACCTTGATTACGTTCTCAGGCTTTCACTGCATGGTCAGAACATTTTGTTGTCATTTTGCACGTTCTCCATGACATACGTTTGGGAATATCTGCACGTGCGTTTACTCGTTTTGGTGTCATGGATGAGCTCAAACATTTGCAGGAACACGGTGGGCCAAGGAAATTGCACTTGGAGGGTGTACAAATAGTACGCAGCAATCATGCAGACAAATTTTCTCAAGACTTTATGAATGTCCAATACCTGCGTCACAGCGCCAGTTGATGTTGATGCAGCGGCCATTCTTGCAGGTGAAGTGTGTGAGGGGGAAGCAGGTCGGGTATGCTGAGAGGTACATGTAAATAAACGGGAAAGATCACATGAGAGAAGACAACAGGTACATGGTGAGCTCACCAAACCAGGAACTCAAGGGTTTACGATTCACATTGATCAGCAAATCAGACCCTTTTAAAGTCAGCTAGGAAAAGACAATGAAAGGCCTTAAACAAAGGAAGCCTCAAAAGATGATCATCCAAAAGGGGTTGGGGTTTAATCTCAGTTCCACATCTCAAGAGGGGGGTAATCTATGCAAAAATGGCATTGCCTACAATGATGATGAATTGCGTTTCAGGTTTGCAAATTAGTTTTTCACTTGGAGGTTCGGATGTATCACTATTTCAGAAAATAAACTTATCACATGACATGATTACAGGCACTGGACGTGGAATTAGACAATATGGGTCATGTCGGGGAAAGAAAGGAGTCTCAGGAGGCTGGGACTGGCAGAAACATCAAACCCGTTAATCTTCGCTGAAATTTAAACCGAGGCCAGAATCACGAAATTATAATAGCACAGTCAAAGGTTCATTCTCGAGAGGAGTCATTGCAATGGTGAAACTGGTAAAAAAAAAAAAAATAAAAAAAAAAAAATTGCTTCTTAACTTCCCTCCAACCCAAATAACCTGTTAAAAAAGTTTTTGGATTAAAAAAAATAAGGTAAATGCAATGAAAGACTGAAGAATAACCATAAATTAATTTAGTGGCATTCCTCATCGATATTTTTGAAATTAGTCATCCATTCATGAATGAATGTGCATTGAATGACCTGCGATCAATGAAAACTATAAATGCTCCAACTCACAGTGAGGGAGCTGTGAATTACCACAAGAGGGGGGTTCATCGGAGCGGTCTCCGCAATCATCATCCATGTCACATTTCCACGTTTTGGGGATGCAGCGACCACTGGCACAGGAGAACTGGGTTGGAGGGCATGTCCGAGCTGTGAAGGAAACGGAAGAGCTTGTCGATGGGTTAACTTTGTTCCCGAGTAGATCTCGTACAGTTGAACAGACATCCGGCATCAGTAGAAACAGTTGACCGGCATTGGGAATGCAATCATTAAACCATTCACAACTGATGGCACAACATCATAAACTGTGCCGATTCCTTCATTGAGCAACTAGCCTCGAACCTGGTTACTCAATGCTAAATCCTTAAAGAGTGCAATAAGAATCGTGAGGAATTAAACAAGGCAAATGTCATGAAAGTCAATATTAGCTCCTGCATTTGAATGTCCCGTAGTTCATTACCTGCACACGTGATATTAGACTCGTCCTCATGGTTTCCACAATCGTTGTCTCCGTCACAAAGCCATCTCAGCAGGATGCAGCGGTTATTCTGGCATTTGAACCGGTCTGATGCACATGTGTGCTCCTCTGTCAAAACGGCAATACAAACAAAATGCTAACTCTCACAAAAGATTCCATGAGATTTTTATTATCTGGATGATTGCAAGTGGAACAGCAGGCTTAATGAGCCCTATGAACGGATGAGAGCTGCACAGCACATATGCATCTACCAGTACGGCATCAAAATCCAGCCAAGCTGAGCAAGTCACCAAGTGAATTATACTCACAACCACACCATGCACCTTCATCAAGAGGAAGTCATGTTATTGTAGGTCTTCCTCAAAATCCCGTTAAATGGAGTCAGGCAGACTGGAACTGAGCTGGTGCTCTATGCTCTATCCACAATACTCCTCAACCACCCTCTATCACCAGCCATATCTCTCCACTCTCCATCCACCGGCACTTTTCTGACATCCCTCTTCACACAACCCTCCCACCTCATCTGTGGTCTAGCCATTTCTCACCTGCCTTGCTCTTTCAAAACATCTGCTCTCTTTGGAAGTCTATCTTCCTCCATACACACCAGATTCCCTTCCCATTTTGGTCGGCTCTTTAGCAATCTCACTGTCAAGCTTATCTGCACACCGATCTCCTCCCTCAGTTCATCCATCCTCCTTCTATTCACCCTTATCACTCCAGCAATCCTCCTGAACCAGTTGTTCTCATGGACCTGCAGCTTCTGCTGTTCATCTCGAGACCATGGAGGTGTGCCAGTGTTGCACATGACCTGAGGACTTTTCCTTTTAACCTCCTCGATTTCATTCCGTCTGCCATAAAACCCTCCAGTTTACTCCATGCATTTGCACCCACGTGAATCCTCCGATGTACCTCTGCCTCCAAACAACCACAGAAGACCTGAAAGTTATCCCATTTGCTGTTCTTCCATATTATAATTGTCATGGGGGTTCTCAGGCTCATCTCCAATCACCATTCCACCAAGGTACACCAATTTATTTCCCTGCCCTATCTCCTTCCCCTCTCACCTGATGCTCAATTTCTCTCTCTGCTGTCCCACATTACCTCCATCTTCTCCAGGCTCATTTTCAGCCCATGCTTTTCTGATGCCTTCTTCCACTCCTCCAGCACTTTCTGCATCTCCTGCTCGCTCTCCTCTACTATTGCCAGATCATCTGCATGCAGTTGTTTCTTTATCTGTCTTTCATGCTGATCTCCCTGCTGATCAGTTCCACCACCATAATGAACGTTTGTGGGCTGAGTGCATGCTTCCCTAACAATGGTAATGCAGAACTCCTCCAACATTCTAGATCCAACCAAAACTCTTTCCTTCATTCCCTCATACGTACCTTCCATCATGCTCGCTTCTGCTTCCGGCACTGCAATCCATCTCAGTGTCGCCATCACCATCCATCTTGAGACAGTGTCATAAGCCTTCTTAAGATCCAAAAATCTCAGTGCAATTCCGCCTTGCATCTCCAACATCTCTTCTACCAACTGTTTCAGTGTAAACAACCCATCCATGATCCCTCTTCTCTTTCTGAACCCCTGTTGTTCTTTGCCTATCACATTAACTGTGTCCAAATGTATACTGGAGTTTAAGTAATAAAAATAAAAAAGAAGATAATCCTCAGCAATGAATATCAAACAAGAAAGAGCAATCAGAGATTGCAAACCCTCACCAGGACTTGTTTTGAGTGGTGTATTATTTTTATAGGTTTTAGGGTAAATCCAATATGGCTGCCAAACCATGTGACCAATGACATCATACTGTATGTGTGAACCTTTTGTTCCTCATGGACAGGCGGTCATACGTGTAAAGTTTCATCTCAATCCATTCAGTCATTTCAGAGAAGACGATTTTTAAAGGTTTTTCATAAGAACAATACGGCTGCCAAATCACGTGACCGATGATGTCATCATTCTCTTTTTTTGTGAACCATTTTATCCCAAGATGACCCTCAAAATTTTTCATACTGATCGGATGTGGCATTCCACATATGCAATTATGACGTCAGAATGAAGGCACCTATGACGTCATGAAAAAAAATCACCCTCATTCCTCATGGAGTACTTGTTGAGTGCCAAGTTTCAATTTCTTCCTTGGTGCAGTTTCAGAGATACAGAGGTCCAAAGTTTTCCCATTTTTTTCAATATGGCTGCCACACCACGTGGCATATGACATCATAATCATTAAAACATTCCACAGGAGTAGTCGCACCGACGGTGAAAATTCCTTCTCAATCCGACGAGCGGTTGCGGAGAAAAACACGAAAGTTCTGTGCGGACAAACAGACAAACAGACGGACAAACAAACGTACCCAAATGCAATACCCTCTCCTTTGGCGAGGGTAACAATGAGAAAATAATTTTCAACGTCAGAGTTTTCATCCAATGCACCTCATTCAAGTCATCCCATTTGCTGTTCTTCAATCGGAGTTGAGCTGTTGCATCAATAACACCACATTGCATGCTTATCACACACATCATGGCTCATCCTCATATGGGATCCTCCTATGACTGCGGTACCTTGAAAGTTAAATATTTCTGCTGCAGCTGATCTTGCTTTCTTGTGTACAGCCACAAACTTTTACTTAATGAGATCATCACTGTGCTATTAAAATACATAAGATAAGCAGAGGAAACACATTTGTAGCATTCAATGATTGACAAGTAAATTGAAAGAAACTTTCCTGCCTTTTGTCTCGTGCACGTACACACAAATCTAGATAAATAATATGCTTGTCCGTCCACATCCATTATCCCATCAGTGTGCAACATTCCTTTCTCGCCATTAGCTGGACGGCTAGCCTCACTCCACTGACAAATGTTGCCTGAAAAAATAAAATCACACGGCCGCCATGTTGGCCTCATCGTGAAGCGATCATGGAAGGGCCCCAACCGTCTAATGGGCCGTTCCAGGAGTATAGTGGCCTAACTGTACACTTGAAGGCTCGAGAAAGACCACAATATGAGGTATACTCTCAACCCTTGTCTACTCAAAGGCAGCTCAGTCCATTCAGTGTGACATGGAAAAGGTGGAAAATTTATATGTTTGCTGTTCAATTCAGGTTATAAAGAGACCTTCGAGCTGAAATCAGGAAGACAAATGCCTTACGTAATAAGGACTGCCTTTACTAATGAAGAAAACTTCATGAAGGCCTCTACTGTCAGCCTCAGGCCTAAGTCACATTTGCTCTAAGGCGAGGATACGGTGGCCGTATGCCCTCTGAATTGACAGAAACGTGCGGCGGCCGCAGAGTTTCTGCGGTGGCCTCAGGGTGGCCCTACGCCGTTTGGCTATATTTTACAGGTCGTAAGGTCGCTGTGGAATTATAGCGCGGAGTTATAACTTTTTTCATTTCTACGTTCGCCGTAGCAATTCAACAAGCCGAAACAAAAAAAACTGGTAAAAAAAAAAAAAGAACCCACTCGTTGCCGTCCATCTGGCTGCACATTCGCCTTGGGGCCCCCCTGCGGTCGCCTTGCAGGTGCCTTGCGGGCACCTTGCGTCTGCCTTGAAAATTCTATGGCCGCCGCAGGAACGCCCTAAGGTCACCGTGCGACATAAAATCAAAGACCGTACGGCACCCCCACGTTTTCGGTCTCCACAATTTATAAATATGCCGTGTGGCTCCCCGAAAAATAAAAACATATGTGACTGCTACATTGTGTGACCGTGGAAATACTGCGGCCACCGTACAATTGCTAGTGGACGTAGATTTTGGAGACCCCACGGCCGCCGTGGCAAATGTGACTTAGGCCTAAATACGCCATGCGGCTCCCCGAAAAATAAAAACATGTGACTGCTACATTGTGTGACCATGGAAATACTGTGGCCGCCGTATAATTGCTAGTGGCCATAGATTTTGAAGACTCCACGGCCGCCGTGGCAAATGTGACTTTGGCCTAACAGAGCTGTCTGTGATTATTATTGGAATAATTTTATTGCGTTAAAGCCTTTATTGCGAAAGCAATAATGTCACTATTCTGAATTCTAAATATTATTGATAATGTGCACAAAACAGATTTGATGTCATGCATTTCAGAGCAAAACGGGAACAAGTCGATTGTCGATATCATAATCCAACGCAAACAATTCTGGTAGATCAAAAAGAGGTCAAACATCAGGAGTTAGGAAATTGAAGAGAAAGGGCAAACACAGAGTCTGCCGAGAGGATATGATGTTGGTTTGTTTTTGGGTCGAGGTGGGTATGGGATGAGAGTGAACAAAGGTCAGATGAAGCAGGCAATTGGTGAGTCAGGGAGGCAGTGAAAGAGGGAGAGAGGCAGGTAAGGTGAGCGTTTGAGTGTTAGGGTGATGTTGACAGCAGTACAAGCAAAGGTCTTACGGCAGATTTCAGGAGACTCGTCCGAGCTATCCAAACAATCGTTATCACCATCACAGCGCCAGCGATTCTGAATGCAGCGGCCATTCTTGCAGGCAAACTGTCCCGCTGGACATTTTGGAGGCAGTGTGTATTCGGGATTCTCTGGAGAAGTGGCGATAAGGATAAGTGGATGTTGGTGATGGGAAACAAACAGAATGTGAAAAATAGACAATTTCATTTGACTGTGTCATACGAGTTGGTAAAGGAATAGAAAACCAGATTCCTCGATCAGGTTTTTGTAAATACTGATGGCACAGTTTTTTTTTTCCGACTCGTACATTTTGGATTTGATGGAAGGAGGAAAATTAAAGCAGTTAAATTCCTTAATGTGCATAATATGCCTTTTTACGTGTATAAATTTCCTTGTATGATGTATAATATAAGGAAAAGCATGTGTAATGGACGTGCACTGTTAAAAAAAAAGTGCATAAATCATGTATGGTAATAATAAATATGTGTAGCTTGTACAGTCTAATGAACTGCATGAGTAATGTACACTGTAACAAAGTGAGCAATTAACGTACAGTCGAAGAAAAAGCAAGAATTAATGTACAGTCCGAGAGTGTGCTGGATAGAGTTATTGAAGAAAAAGGATGAGACAAAATGAAGTAAAGCCATGTAACTGGTTCAAGGTGAGACACGAGAGGCCTAGTTGCTTACGGATGCAAGTCACGTTGTTCAACAGGACCTGATCATTGGAGCACGCACACACGCGGCCCCCAGGGATCGCCAAACACAGGCTACTGCACCCGCCGTTGTTTAGTTGGCAGGCGTTGGCACCTGCACAGCAACACCAAAAACAAGACGTAAACCGTGAACTGTAGGCCGCAAACACAACAGCCTAAACAGCACTTGAAACTCGTAAAGGAAAACATGCAAACAGAATTAAACCTTAAAGTAATCACTGGAGAACGCTTTGTTGCATTTCCCTCCCTTTCTTTGGACAAATTTTTTGATGCAAAACCTTTTGCATCAATGATTTTGAGCTAAGGTTAGCAATGAGGGAGTGATGCATCGTACAAACCCATGCTAGGTTAGTAACGGGATTGTTTTCAGGTATGGGAAGTTCAGAAACATTCGACAGAAATTCGATAATGAAAGGCACAACATATGCACCAGTAATTAACTTTTAAAGGACTTGAAGCAAAATGCCGTAAAGTAAAGCTTCAATCAGGTGGTGCACTCATTCATTAACTTGTCAAACCAAAGTCATGCGATCAGATTTTTCCACCGAAATCAATTGATTGGGCTTTTTATAATCACCTAATGCTAAATATAAGCAAAATAACATTGAGGGAAAAACGACCATTGAAAGTGTAATGTTTGTGAAAAACAGACAGAAGAATAAAATTTGGAAAACAAAAAATACCATAACCCAAAACGAGGCTTTTCGTGTCCACGATCTCATGCACTTTCTACCCCACTGTCTATGGGCATAAAGTGGGTGGGAATCATTTCTCAACATTCTCTCTTTAGTGCTCTCGCTCTCTCACTTTCTCACTTTCTCTCTTCTCTCTCTTCTCTCTCTTCTCTCTCTTCTCTCTCTTCTCTCTCTTCTCTCTCTTCTCTCTCTTCTCTCTCTCTCTCTTCTCTCTCTCTCTCTCTCTCTCTCTCTTCTCTCTCTTCTCTCTCTTCTCTCTCTTCTCTCTCTTCTCTCTCTCTCTTCTCTCTCTTCTCTCTCTTCTCTCTCTTCTCTCTCTCTCTCTCTCTCTCTCTCTCTCTCTCTCTCTCTCTCTCTCTCTCTCTCTCTCTCTCTCTCTCTCTCTCTCTCTCTCTCTCTCTCTCTCTCTCTGTCTCTCTCTGTCTCTCTCTCTCTCTCTCTCTCTCTCTCTCTCTCTCTCTCTCTCTCTCTCTCTCTCTCTCTCTCTCTCTCTCTCTCTCTCTCTCTCTCTCTCTCTCTCTCTCTCTCTCTCTCTCTCTGTCTCTCTCGCGGTCTCTCTCGCGGTCTCTCTCGCGGTCTCTCTCGCGGTCTCTCTCGCGGTCTCTCTCGCGGTCTCTCTCGCGGTCTCTCTCGCGGTCTCTCTCTCTCTCTCTCTCTCTCTCTCTCTCTCTCTCTCTCTCTCTCTCTCTCTCTCTCTCTCTCTCTCTCTCTCTCTCTCTCTCTCTCTCTCTCTCTCTCGTGGTCTGTCTCTTTCTCTCTCTCTCTCTCTCTCTCTCTCTCTCTGTCTCTCTCTCTCTCTCTGTCTCTCTCTCTCTCTCTCTCTCTCTCTCTCTCTCTCTCTCTCTCTCTCTCTCTCTCTCTCTCTCTCTCTCTCTCTCTCTCTCTCTCTCTCTCTCTCTCTCTCTCTCTCTCTCTCTCTCTCTCTCTCTCTCTCTCTCTCTCTCTCTCTCTCTCTCTCTCTCTCTCTCTCTCTCTCTCTCTCTCTCTCTCTCTCTCTCTCTCTCTCTCTCTCGTGGTATCTCTCTCTCTCTCTCTCTCTCTCTCTCTCTCTCTCTCTCTCTCTCTCTCTCTCTCTCTCTCTCTCTCTCTCTCTCTCTCTCTCTCTCTCTCTCTCTCTCTCTCTCTCTCTCTCTCTCTCTCTCTCTCTCTCTCTCTCTCTCTCTCTCTCTCTCTCTCTCTCTCTCTCTCTCTCTCTCTCTCTCTCTCTCTCTCTCTCTCTCTCTCTCTCTCTCTCTTGTGGTCTCTCTCTCTCTTGTGGTCTCTCTCTCTCTCTCTCTCTCTCTCTCTCTCTCTCTCTCTCTCTCTCTCTCTCTCTCTCTCTGTCCATCCATGCATTGGGACCAAACCCTGTGCAGAGTGTTGGTGGTGCCTAAACAGTGTCCTTGGCTATTGGGCACAATCCTGGACGGGTCACCACTCCGGCACAGTATACCAGCATGCTGGTACTCATTTTGCCGACCTTGGAAGGATGGCAGGCCGAGTTAACCCCACCTGGTACTAAATCAACAGATGATTAGGATATGAACTCAGGATCCTAGGATCCCAAGCCCAGCACCCTAACCATTAAGCGAACACCAGGCATAACCTCGCTGGCTCTCTCCCTCCCTCGCTGTTTCTCTCCGTCCCTCACTGTCTGTGTCTCTGTCTGTGTGTCTCTCTCTCTCTCTCTCTCTCTCTCTCTCTCTCTCTCTCTCTCTCTCTCTCTCTCTCTCTCTCTCTCTCTCTCTCTCTCTCTCTCTCTCTCTCTCTCTCTCTCTCTCTCTCTCTCTCTCTCTCTCTCTCTCTCTCTCTCTCTCTCTCTCTCTCTCTCTCTCTCTCTCTCCCTTGGTCTCTCTCTTTCTTCCTCGATGTCTCTCCCCCCCACCCCCACTCTCTCTCTCTCATTCATACATTCAAGACTCTTGCTGTCCTGCCCAACATCCTGCCTCTAAGACAAATGATGCTTGAGATGAGCATTTGATAGAAAGCAGCTTTCTTTTTACTCCTGGAAACCAGCACCACCGATGAGAACAGGCAACCTTGAGGCAAAGGCAACAATCATTGTGTTACTCTCCTCACATGAGACAGAAGTCAACGATAGGGTTACCTGAGCTCTGAATTATCGTCTCTCTAATCCTCCAATGAAATTGGATGGTACCAACAGTTAGTGAAGCCTGTTTCTGCAACAAATGCCTCAATCTGTTCCGTAACTTTTGAAGGACAAAGGTGTTATGGACACTCCTCTCGCAAAGGCTGATTGTTTGAACTATATACATGTGTGGAAAAGGCCAAGGTTCTTCATCCCTCTCTTCCTGTACACACCCCCTCCCTCCCCCGTTGTCAATGAAAACTCCCTCCAACATGTGCAAATCCTTACTGTAAATGTGCAGAAATTCCGACTCTTTTGACTCCAGTGCTGCTTGACCCGACGATGATATCAACTCTTTACCATACCAAGATCTGCTCAACTGTTCTGTCAACTTGTATTTTGTATTCTCTTGGGGTAAAGTATCTGCTTGCATCACAGAAAGTCGTCAATGTAAATTAAATTTAAATTAATGGTGCCAGAACTGGCCCTATCGATCACAGAAAAGTCAGTCATTTCCTAAAACCATAAGCAAATATCGCTGCAGCTCTCATGACTCATTTCATCGCATGCTGTGGGATCTCCAATCATCCGTTTATATACTGCCCAGGTCATTCCACCCTGGACATGCCGCTTTTTATGTCAATGATAGATGGATGTCCACGATCTCAAACAAGAGATCAGGGCAATCTGACTGAAAATGTTCCACACATTTCAATCTGTCTGGCAGCTTGCCTCTCTCTGGTCCCCTCCATTCACATTAATTACCTCTGCCGCCGAAGGTGGACGGGGTTATGTTTTCACACCTGTCTGTCTGTCTGTCTATCTGTTTTTCTGTCTGTGAAGAGGATATCTCAAAAGGTTGAGGACGTATTTCGACAAAACTTGGTGGACAGGTTGGGTGTGTGACGAGGATGAATTGATTCGATTTTGGTGAAGCTCATAATGTGGATATGAGAAGGGAAGTAATTCGTCACGATTGAGAGATGCGGCCAAAAAAGATATAGACCATGATATCTCAAAAGGTTGTAGACAGATTATGACAAAACTCGGTGGATGAGTTGGGTTGGTGACAAGAACAAGCCAATTGGATTTTTATTCAGGTCCAGATCCAGATACAGCCTATGAGTACAATACAAAATGTAAACTGTTCAGCCTCGCGGAGGTACGTGCCCTACCGAGTGCTGTTCCAGTTCATCCTGTTTTCTCGCATGTGGAACTAATCCCGGGTGTGCTTTGTAATGTTATTATATCCAGGAATTCATGTCTTCTGCCCACTGCTACCTCATGTGTTTTGTGTTTTCTCTTTCTCTGTCTCTGTCTCTTTCTCTTTCTCTCTCTCCTTCATAGCTCTGAGCTTTTCTACACCCACTAAGATCTTGTCTCCTGTTCCACTTTTACCTTAATCTCCTGTTCTTGTGCAGTGGTGTGGATGCTTATGTTCTCACCCTCCTGTTTCTCCTTTGCCCTACTTTCTAAATTATCACCCCCTTGTCTCCCAGGAATGAGGAAGCATTTTCTATCCTGGGGCTGCAGCTTCATGATATGTGAATGCAGATAGAGTTTCAGTTCATGAAAGACACAGAACTACCCACTGATAAATGCAGCGTCAGCTGCTAAATTTCTAACACATCAGCCTACCTTCATGGCCATGCCAGCCCCTGTCACACCCCACCCACACTTAGGATGGAAATGAATCCACAGACTTATTTCTGGCTCATAGGCCATCATTACCATGTTGAGAGATGCCTTTTAGAGAAAAAAAAAATTGGGGAAAAACTCGCTAACCATGTGCAGTTCAGTCCCAAGACGAAAGTACATGGTCAAACAAAGATTGTCAAACAAATACAACTGCCCCTTAAACCACAGGCCAAAGCTTATGTTCAGCCAAAAACACTTGCATCCCAACCTGCAGGCCAAAATGCATGCTCATACTATAATCATTCAATGTTTGGGGACCACTTCATGGCCATCACCATCGTGAAGTGGATGCTCTCCCCAAGAGTTGAGCTGGAAGTAGTCTCATGAGGGATTAGATCCAAATAGCACATCTTAATTATTAAGGAGCCATGAACCCCGATGCAACATCAGCACTTGCTGCAAAGGTCCTTCGTGCTCAGTTACAATCCGTGAAAGAGGCACATCAGCCCACCACTGAATGCAATGTCATCTGCTCCACTGCTAACCAGAGTATCAGTTTGTCTGCAGGCTTTAGAAGGCTTTGTGACAACTCCTAGTTGACCCTCACCTGTACATTCATAACTATAACACACACACACACACACACACACACACACACACACACACACACACACACACACACACACACACACACACACACACACACACACACACACACACACACACACACACACACACACACACACCTTTTTGAACATCTTTGTTGTAGACACGCATGTGGAAAACTGGAGGTCGTTCAATTCTCAGCACCGTAGCATTACGAGTCGTCTGATCCAGTCGGTAAATTGTTCCACGGCGATACTCACTCCAGAAGAGAAAATTGCCATGATGGGTGAGCCCAAAAGGGTGACTGAGCTCTGGACCATCATAAACGACCTGTGAAGAGGTGCAGGTTTTTACACCGATGTGTTCATAATAACAAATCCACAGAGTAAAACAAGCCTTTGTCACACTGAGTTTTGTCCAGAGGATGAAACAACACAAAGTATTTGCAATAATTTAAAACAATTCATTATAGAAATATGGCACACATGCTGATTGAATGTATAAAATAAAAGTCTGTGCTTCGTCAATCATCACAATCTCAATGCCTTCATCATCTCGAGCCTTAGTAGAAGTGTTGCTTCCAGTTTCTCAGTGTACTGGTATTTGTTATTGGATTTGGTAAACTTGATGAAAATGCTCATTCAAATTTACTTTCAAGCCTGGTGTTGGTTTAGTGGTTCGGGTGGCTGGCTTGGCATCTTAGAGTGCTGAATTTGTGCCCCGTCAGTCGCTTGATTAACACCACGTGAGGTTGACTCAGCCTGTCATCCTTACGAGGCCGGTGAAATGAGTACCAGTGAACTGATAATAGGGGCATTGCATCATTGGTGCCCCCATACTTGGTAGCAGTGGTGATGTGCTGTTGTGCATAGCCAGTTGAAAGCATGAAATCATGCCACCACAATAAGTGGCAGTATTTTAAAAAAAAAAGAGAAGAGTACTTTCAAAGTAAATATGACACGTGTATGACAAGACAAAAGGCCTCTTCCAATAGCTAGGTTCAATGCAAGTGCTATTGTGATTGCTGTATTTTGGTGCGACTCCAACAGCCGTGCGAAGAGCGTTAATCATCTGACCACAATGGCGAACTAACAATTCAGAATGACATCGCTGGTAATTTTGATATTGTACGGCAGGATAAATTTGCCTTCTATAAAGAGGCACCCAAGTCACGGTGCTTACGTCTTCCTGTGCATCTGTTACTGTGCTTAGTACTCAGTTTGAATAATGATCAATTGCTAAATGAAATGTTCCTCTGTGCTTCTGTGTCCTGCCATCACAAGGACAGCTTGTTGAGAACAGCATGGGGGAGAGAGGAAAACAGAAAGAAAGACAGGGAGAGAGGGAGAGAGAGGAGAGAGAAGGGAAGGAGGGGAGAGACAGAATAGTTTCGGGGGGAGAGAGAAAGATAGAAACTAGAAGGGCACTCGGTAGAGCACATACCACACTGATAGGCCAGATCTGCATTCAGGTCTGAACCAAAATCTAATCGGCTTGTACTTGTCACCTATGCAATCTACCAAGCTTTGTCATATCTCGTCCACAACTTTTTGAAATATCTTTCTTTATAAAGCTTTTGGCCCCATCTCCTTTTGGCCCAATGGTAGAGAATCACTTTAAAAAAATTTTTAATTCTCAGATCCAGACCCAGATCTTCACCAAAATTGAATCATTTCATACTTGTCACCACCAACCCAATCTATCCACAAAGTTTTGTCCGAATCAGTCCCCAACTTTTTGAAACATCCTGCTATATATCGTCTTTGCCTATCTCTCTAATGCCTAATGGTGAAGAATCACTGAAGAAATTCTCAGATCCAGATCCGGATCTTCATCAAAATCTAGTAATTTCGTCCTTGTCACACACCCAAGCTGTCCACCAGATTTCGTACAAATCCGTGCACGCCTTTTTTGAGATATTATGCTCATCTTCAAACAGACAGAGGGTGAAAACATAACCTTCGGTGGCAGAGGTAATCAATGATGACAGAAAGAGAGAGAAAAAAACGTCCATCTCATAAACTGGGAACTATTCATCACCGAGGTTTTGACCCTTTAATCAGAGAACCTCTCCAAACTGAGAGTCCACAACCTTGTCTGTATATGAAGGTCATCCAATCAAGAGAGAGACAGTGTGTGTGTTTGTGTGTGTGTGCACGTACATGCACACATGGGAGAGAGAGTGTGTTTGTGTGTGTTTGTGTGTGCGCATACATGCATGCATGGGAGAGAGAGAGGGAGAGAGAGAGAGAGAGAGTGTTTGTGTGTGTGCGCGTACGTGCACACATGGGAGAGAGAGAGAGAGGGAGAGTGTGAGAGAGAGAGAGAGAGAGAGAGAGAGAGAGAGAGAGAGAGAGAGAGAGAGAGAGAGAGAGAGAGAGAGAGAGAGAGAGAGAGAGAGAGAGAGAGAGAGAGAGAGAGAGAGAGAGAGACAGAGAGAGAGAGAGAGAGAGAGAGAGAGAGAGAGAGAGAGAGAGAGAGAGAGAGAGAGAGAGAGAGAGAGAGAGAGAGAGAGAGAGAGAGAGAGAGAGAGACAGCGAGAGAGCGAGAGGGAGACAGAGAGACAGCGAGAGAGCGAGAGGGAGACAGAGAGACAGAGAGAGACAGAGAGAGAGAGACAGAGAGAAAGAAAGAGAGACAGAGAGACAGAGAGAGAGAGAGAGAGAGAGAGAGAGAGAGAGAGAGAGAGAGAGAGAGAGAGAGAGAGAGAGAGAGAGAGAGAGAGAGAGAGAGAGACAGAGAGAGAGAGAGAGAGAGACAGAGAGAGAAAGAGAGACAGAGAGACAGAGAGAGAGAGAGAGAGAGAGAGAGAGAGAGAGAGAGAGAGAGAGAGAGAGAGAGAGAGAGAGAGAGAGAGAGAGAGAGAGAGAGAGAGAGAGAGAGAGAGAGAGAGAGAGAGAGAGAGAGAGAGACAGAGAGACAGAGAGACAGAGAGAGAGAGAGAGAGAGAGAGAGAGAGAGAGAGAGAGAGAGAGAGAGAGAGAGAGAGAGAGAGAGAGAGAGAGAGAGAGAGAGAGAGAGAGAGAGAGAGAGAGAGAGAGAGAGAGAGAGAGAGAGAGAGAGAGAGAGAGAGAGAGAGAGAGAGAGAGAGAGAGAGAGAGAGAGAGAGAGAGAGAGAGAGAGAGAGAGAGAGAGACAGAGAGAGACAGAGAGAAAGAGAGACAGAGAGAGAGAGAGAGAGAGAGAGAGAGAGAGAGAGAGAGAGAGAGAGAGAGAGAGAGAGAGAGAGAGAGAGAGAGAGAGAGAGAGAGAGAGAGAGACAGAGAGAGAGAGACAGAGAGAGACAGAGAGAGAGAGAGAGAGAGAGAGAGAGAGAGAGAGAGAGAGAGAGAGAGAGAGAGAGAGAGAGAGAGAGAGAGAGAGAGAGAGAGAGAGAGAGAGAGAGAGAGAGAGAGAGAGAGAGAGAGAGAGAGAGAGAGAGAGAGAGAGAGAGAGAGAGAGAGAGAGAGAGAGAGAGAGAGAGAGAGAGAGAGAGAGAGAGAGAGAGAGAGAGAGAGAGAGAGAGAGAGAGAGAGAGAGAGAGAGAGAGAGAGAGAGAGAGAGAGAGAGAGAGAGAGAGAGAGAGAGAGAGAGAGAGAGAGAGAGAGAGAGAGAGAGAGAGAGAGAGAGAGAGAGAGAGAGAGAGAGAGAGAGAGAGAGAGAGAGAGAGAGAGAGAGAGAGAGAGAGAGAGAGAGAGAGAGAGAGAGAGAGAGAGAGAGAGAGAGAGAGAGAGAGAGAGAGAGAGAGAGAGAGAGAGAGAGAGAGAGAGAGAGAGAGAGAGAGAGAGAGAGAGAGAGAGAGAGAGAGAGAGAGAGAGAGAGAGAGAGAGAGAGAGAGACAGAGAGACAGAGAGAGAGAGAGAGAGAGAGAGAGAGAGAGAGAGAGAGAGAGAGAGAGAGAGAGAGAGAGAGAGAGAGAGAGAGAGAGAGAGAGAGAGAGAGAGAGAGAGAGAGAGAGAGAGAGAGAGACAGAGAGAGACAGAGAGAGAGAGAGAGAGAGAGAGAGAGAGAGAGAGAGAGAGAGAGAGAGAGAGAGAGAGAGAGAGAGAGAGAGAGAGAGAGAGAGAGAGAGAGAGAGAGAGAGAGAGAGAGAGAGAGAGAGAGAGAGAGAGAGAGAGAGAGAGAGAGAGAGAGAGAGAGAGAGAGAGAGAGAGAGAGAGAGAGAGAGAGAGAGAGAGAGAGAGAGAGAGAGAGAGAGAGAGAGAGAGAGAGAGAGAGAGAGAGAGAGAGAGAGAGAGAGAGAGAGAGAGAGAGAGAGAGAGAGAGAGAGAGAGAGAGAGAGAGAGAGAGAGAGAGAGAGAGAGAGAGAGAGAGAGAGAGAGAGAGAGAGAGAGAGAGAGAGAGAGAGAGAGAGAGAGAGAGAGAGAGAGTGTTTGTTTGTGTGCGCGCGTACGTGCACGCATGGGAGAGAGAGTATGTGTGTTTGTGTGTTTGTGTATGTGTGTGTATGTGTGTGTGTATGTGTGTATGTATGTGTGTGTGTGTGTGTGTGTGTGTGTGTGTGTGTGTGTGTGTGTGTGTGTGTGTGTGTGTGTGTGTGTGTGTGCGCGCGTACGTGCACGCATGGGAGAGAGAGACGCAGAAACGATTTATATAACAGTTGTGCATCACAAAGACAAAAAAAAAACCCAGAAAAGATTCAAAACACAAGAATGGATTTCAGGAAATTTATAAAATTAAATACACATTTAAGGCAAACTGCAGTCGAGTTGTTTGTTTTTCTTTCCCTGCAGTCACATGACTTGGATATTAATCATGGTTGCCCATGGAATGCAATAGAGAGCGTGTTCGAGTGAATAAGGGCGGGGGGAGATGGTGTGGAGGTTTCTGAACAAATTCTCCCTGAACAATACGCATACACACGCATATTCGCATATTACAACTCATGAAGCCGCAACAAATAATCTGCTAATGCCACATGCCAAGAGTAATGACACTTCAGTGATTGTGTCGTCTCTCCCTCCTCCTATCCAAAAGGGACAAGGCCGACGCTTATTGTGCGCTTTCACAACGGGCGTGGGTCGTGATTTAATATCTTCGCCGAACACCAGGAGGAGCGCAGAATGGGAGGGAGGTGGTTAAGGGGGAGAGTCTGGGCTCATGCTCCTTGCGGCACATAGGAGAGATCAGTCTCACAGACAACACAGCAGACGGCCATGTCCTGTTGCCGTGGCAACATATGGCAAGAAGGCGTAAAAATATTCACCGCTCGTGAAACCAGTCAATGCTGGAGGAACAGGCACGAGAAGCGGTGCATTGCAAGCAACACGCGATTTTGAACACCATTACCTTCGAACGCACCACTGGAGAGAAATGAAGACGACTTGGGGTTTCTTTGATATCGCTGAGGTCATTAAACGAACTGCTTTGTTATACATTCCGAAGAAACACAGTCTTGCGATGCTTTCCCTCGGTGTCGCTTGTGAAGGACAGCATTTCATTCACGTGAAAAATCACATCACCAACGAGAAGGGCACTCGGGAGAGAGCATTCCGCCAGCACACTGATTAATTTACCTTTTTGTATTGCACTGATAGGCCGGATCTGGATTCGGGCCTGAACTAAAAATTAATTGGCTTGTTCTTGTCACCGAACCGACTCGTCCACCAAGTTTCGTTCGAATCCGTCCATAACTTTTTTTGAAATATCATGCTATATATTGTTTTCAGCCCCATCACTCAATGGTGAAGAATCATTTTAAAAAATTCTCGAATCCAGATCTAGATTCGGATCTTCACCAAAATACAATTACTTTGTACGTGTCAAATACCCAAGCTCTCCACCAAATTTCATCCGAATCCGTCTACAACATTTTGAGACATTTTGTTCACAAACAAGGTCAGGTCAGGAATAGGAGCATGCATCGGAGCAGCGCGTCGCTGCGTCCACTTTCCGCCGGTACTCCAGGGCCCTCCATCTGTCCATCCCCCAAGGAGATGCCTGGCCCATCCCTATCTCCTTGAGATGGCGATCAACCTGATACAACCATGAGGCACTTAGTCGGCCCATTGTCCTCCTCCACTCATGAGACTCCCTCGCTAAGAGAATCTGGTGAGCAGGATCAGCGTCAGAAAAACGAGCCACATGTCCATACAGCCGCAGCTGACGCTCACGGACTATTGAGGTAACAAATCTCATTTGAGTCTCTCAGCAACTGCTTGTTGGACACAAAGTCCGACCAGCGATAGTTAAGGATTCTCCGAAAACACCTGGTTCCAAAGGAATTAATCTCACATCCCTCATCAGAGTCCACGTCTCACATCGATAGAGCAAGACTGGAAGCACCAAGGACCCGAAGACTCGGACTTTCGTCCTCCCCCACAGGTACCGACAGCACTGCACCTCATGATCCAGTGAATCCATGACTCCCCAGGCCTGACCCAGACATCTATTGACCTCTGGCTCACAGCCAGCAGAGACATCAATGTACAGGGTGGCCATAAAGACTAGAAACATCGATAATATTATGCCATTCTGTTACAGTTTGAAGATGTCCTTGATGAAAGATGAATGCATTGAGGTGACACTGCTAAGTGGACTGCATGCTCACCAGATCTGAACCCCCTTCATTCCTTCTTCTGGGGTATGCTGAAGGCACAGGTTTACTGAGTGAAAAACAGAAACGAATCATCTGAGGCAATGCATAACGGATGCATGTGCAGGGATTCATGGAAATGCTGCATTAATGCACCGCATTGATTGCAATTTTGCACAGCGCATTGAACTGTGCATTTCTCATGAGGGACAAAACATTGAACATATCATGTATTGTAATGTAATGTCAACAAACCATTGATAATGTATATTCACCTATGTTTCCAGAATTTATGGCCACTATGTATCACTGCCAAGGAAAGTGAATCTCTCCATGACCTCAACATCCTCACCACAAACAGGTACAGAAAAGATAGCAGCATCCAATATGTCATTGAAAGCCTGGATATTAGTTTAGACCCAAGAAACCCGTAATCCCAGCGGCTCAGACTCCTCATTCAGCACCTCGAGGGCCCCAAAAGGATATCCAAAGTCTCCGCAAAGATGACTGCATCATCTGCGAAATCAAGGTCAGAGATCTTGACATTCCCAAATGATCCACCACCGCTTGAGCTCTCCGACATCCTCCCCAGAATCCAGTCCATACAAGTGCTGAAAAGTGTGGGAGCAGTACACACCCCTGATGAACTCCAGTAACAGGTGGAAATAAGTCAGAGATGGTACCACCACATCTCACAGCACTCTCAGTACCAGAGTAGAGTTCAGACATCAGATCGATCAGTTTTGGTGGCACCCCACGAAGACCAAGAATCCTCCAGAGGGCATCCCGATTCACTGAATCAAATGTTTTCCAGAGATCAACATAGGCTGCAAGCAGCCCCTACTGAAACGCTCATCTACGTTCAGTGAGGACCCGGAGAGCAAGGATACAGTCAATCGTTGACCTCTTTGGTGTAAAGCCTGACTGCTTTGGCACTGATGCTCAAGCAGATGGTGGCAAACCTGATCAAGAATGATCCGAGCAAAGACCTTGCCCGACACTGAGAGCAGCGTCACCCCTCAGTAGTTGTTGCAGTCCTGGTGATCACCTTTCCCTTTCCAGAGAGGAACAACAAGGCCCCTCTTCCACTCAGTTGGGATGATGCCTGTGTTCCAGGAACAGCAAAGAACTGCATGCAACGACATGAGCACAGTCTTTCCACCCACTTCGAGAAGTTTAGCATGGATGATACAGATCTCTGGAGCTTGACTCCATTTCAACTGGTTCACCGCAGCCTCTGTTTCCACAAACAAAGGTGGGCCACAGTTGATTGGAGGGTCAGCAATAGGGATAATAACACCCCTGACATCCAATTCAACAGCTGATGGATCAGACTGATACAGATGCTCAAAGTAACCGGCCCAGCGCGCCTCCTCTATCAAGAGAAAGCCCACCAACCTCCGCTCTTACAGCAGTACACCGAGGAACGGGCTTGGAGGAATGCAATGTGTGAATAACCCTGGAAGCAGGATGAGAATCCCTGCAATACCGATGTCCAAAAGCTTGAGCTCAGATGATATCAGAGACAGGTGATCATCCTCTCTTAGGAATAGGACATTCCAGGCAACCACCTGAAGGAACCGCCTCAGGTTAACCCATGGAGACTGCCGTCTGGTGGACGACACCTTAGAACCACTCTGACACACACTACCACAATCTGACCTGGGAAGGTTGTCCTGTGGTTTTCCTCCCATCATCAAAGAGTGGGGGTCCTGAAGGCTTTGCTCAAATCCCGTCATCTGGTGAGCTGCACATTAGGTACTCCCACGGAGTGGGTTTTCAGATTTCTTTATGTTTTTAGTATGTTTTGCGGAGTGAAGGATTTTATGGTGGCCAGAGTGCAAATCCTGCTACCAACCTCCTCAAAAAAAGTAACCCAACTGCAAGTGGATGTCTGCAGAAACATTTGGGCACTAGATATGGATGGACGTTGGCTCACAAGGAGCTCCTCCGCCCTCCTCTTCCTCACAAACAAACAAACAAGAAAAAGACGTCATGCAGAGCATGATACTTGCAAAATCCACCCCCTTCTCCAAAGGTTGCCATGGATACATCAAAGTGTCAATTTAATCAAGATTAAAATTGACAATCTTGATCAAAGTTCAGGTCAATCGGATGAAAATTGATTTTTTTTTCCAGATTAAAATTGATGATTTTAGAAGTTTGACCTTCAGTTGACCTTTGACAATTTGTTCTCAAAATAGTTGTTTTCCTAATTCAATGATGGACTATGGAATTTCTGATTAATTTTCAAGTTAATAGGATGTAAATTGACCATTTTCAATTTTAAATTGATGATTTTAGAAGTTTGAACTTGAGTTGACCTTTGACCTTAAAAATAGGTGCTTTCCCAATTCAGTGACGCACTATGCAATTGCTGTTTAATCCTCAAGTTAATCACATGAAAATTGACAATTTTTCAGATGAAATTTGCTGTTTTATAAGTTTGACCTCGAGTTGACCTTTGACCTTTTAACCTGAAAAATAGTTGCTTTCCCAATTCAGCGATGCAATATGCAAATCCTGTTCAACTTTCAAGTGAATCAGATGACAAATGATGATTTTAGAAATTTGACCTCAAAATGACCTTTAACCTCAAAATCAATAGGCTTCTCAGTTGAGGCTACAACGACAAATTGGTAAAGTTTCATGGTCGGTTTAGAATTGCGATCTGTAGGCGATTGACAAACAGACAGACAGACAGACAGACAGACAGACAGACAGACAGAGACAATAACAAAATCGACTGATCAATATACTTGAAAAATCTTAGATTTTGCAAGTCACAGACAACCAAACATAAAGGGGTGAAAACATAACCTCTGCCCACCTTCTGTGTCAGAGGTAATAAACGTGTTTGGAATGTCGGCAGCTGTGAACTGAGAGTGGTGTTTATGAGAAGTGAGATACAAGGAAAAGACATCGTAAGCGAGAGAGGTGCAGCAATGAAGTCTCAAGACTAAAATAGCACTGCAGAAAATATAAGAGGCAAACTTTGCAAGTTAATCGAAACATGAAATAAAGCAGAAAAAATAGGCTTGTGGTGAAACAGAATTATTTTTTCAAGATGCACCATCAGTACCAACCACCAAAGGATACTGGTACAGTGATGTTCAGAGAGCATAAAGAGATCAGATACACTCAGTCCTGCTTGAAAATGGCAGGTGGTTGCAATGAAGCGACCAAATTAATCACAAGAACAAATGGTCTCTTGACAAGGCCTGTCGGTGGTTTTCAAGAAGCCTGTGCTTTCAGGTAATTAAACCCAACCGGTGACTGGGATTTCAGATGTGATTAATAAGGATGCATGGTAATAAGGTACGTTGTAATGATGCTGACCTTGCTGGAATTACCATGCTGTTTATAAGGAAGTGTATATATAATTCAAATGGCGTACCACCCCAACCCTCCACCCACCCCCCCCCCATTTCTGAAGTTAAACTCTTCCTCTCGCTTTTTTTTCCCCCACTTCGCCCCTCCCGGTTGCCTCGGACCCGAAACCAAAGCCCCTTTCATGTTAATACAGCTGTGCTTTTATCTGGGCTTTTAAGAGACTGTCTCTTTGCCCGAGCTGTGATGTATGTGTTCATAACGCCACACTCAAGGTTTGGAAACGGAACCCAGTTTGCTGCGAATGCAAGCACCCAGCTGTTCACCCATAAATGCTCATTTTGCCACCTCTTTCCGCCCCTTGCCCATGCTCGCCAGTCATTCCTGGGTACTCTCCCATACATCTTCTGTACTCTGCCTTCCCTTGCTCATATTACCCCAAATCTTGCCCCCACCGTTCCCACTCCTCCCTCTTCCTTTGCACTATAGAGCTCCAACTTTAGAGGACTTTGTTCCAATACCACATCTCTCTCAATAGTTTCCTGCTGCAGCTACATGTATTGTGCGTTTCGCAGAGATATTCCTTTCATAAATTTTCACTTCTCCATGTCTCTCCCTCATGATTCTCTCTTCCACTTTGATAGGCCTGACCTACAATCAAGACAATAAAGTATTTCCTCTTCTCAAATTATGTGATATCTAATTAGGATTTTGGATTCCAACCCAGTCAACCTTGGGTTTGCGACTGCGCATCTTTCATGAACAATGATGGAGATCTTGGATTTTAAAATAAAGGTCATCACTGTGTGGGACTTTGATAGAGTCTGGCACTACACTCGGCTCACCAAGCTTTCTGCATTTGACATAGAAGGCCACCTTCATTCCTGGCTTACCAACCTCCTCTATGTAAGCAATCAGCAAGGACCTCTTGACAGCACACCCTTCATCTCCTCCACGAGGAAGAGGCTGGATTCCCCAATGCAGTGTGTTGCAGCCCAGTTTTATTCCTCAAAAACATCAACAACTTTTCTAATTCCCTAGAAAAACCCTCTATTCACCTTTGTAAAATATTTCACATTATGCCAAATAATACCCCATTCCACTGACAGACCAGACGCAGCTGCATCCTCTCGGGAGATCTGGAAATGCTCAATGTTGTTCCGACTATTGGAACATGTCATCAATCCAGGTAAGTTTCACATTCTCATCTTGTGTTTATGAAAGGATCATCTGGTGAACCCACCTATCTACTTCCTTGACCAACTGGCAGATTTTCAGTCCATTGAACTTCTGGGTCTTTGCATCAACCATGTGCACTCCTGGGTAGGCTATATATATATATATATATATATATATATATATATATATATATATATATATATATATATATATATATATATATATATATATATATATATATATATACATAAAACATGGTCTCCAAAGCCAGCCACAGACTGGGTACTCCATTGTGCCAAGTATTACCTTGGTAAATATGAACATCTCATGGCCTACAAGATCATGGCACATAATCTCAGTGAAGTACTGCTATCTGTTATGGACAGGTGATCCCACATCGCCCTTCTCACAACTTGATGCTGTGGCTCTCAACATCATTGGCCATCACCAGCAAAGAAGCAGAGCCTGTCTCTCCATGCTGTGGCTAGGCCTGTGGGCAGGCTTTGTTCTTCCAGTAATCTTTGCCTGATGAGTGCTCACCCGTACTCCTTTTCTCCAGATTATGGAGCCACCACCTCCATGATTCAATACAATGTCACTTTTCCTGCAGATCTTCAAGTGAACCATACACCACTATTTCATGTAATTTTCTATCAATACAAACAATTTCAACCACTGTTACCACTCTCCCTGACAACCCCTCTTCCCTGCAGGTTATTATCTTTATTTTTCACTTTTTCCTGTTTGTTTGTCCACCTGTGTGTTCACTGTCCTGCTAGTTCCTCACCACACCACTGTCAGTATGTGACCCTTCAATCCTTTGTCACATTGCTCTTCAATGAGCCGATGTTCTTTGTTATCCAACAACAAAAAAAACATTCATGCTAATCACAAGGCAGAGTTATTATCTTGAGGTGCATCATGGCACTGTAGGATTGAACACGTAAAACTTTTGATGCTCATGGGAATAATCGTAATGTTTGCGTGTATGACTGCAGATGAAACAAGTGTGAGGACACCTTGCGATCCGTGCCATCCAGATTCACGCTCTCAATGCGGTCGAAGTAGGCATCGCACCAGTACATCCGGGCATTGTCTGTATCCAGCGACAGGCTGTTGGGCCAAAGCATCGTCTTGGAGGAGACAAAGATTTTCCGATTGCTCCCATCCATCCACGCTCGCTCGATCTTTCCTGTTTTGCTATCTTTGTGGTTCTCCTCCCAGTCAGTCCAGTACATCAGCCTGGGGTGGAGCCATGAAAAAAAACACATTGCTGTATATCATACCAAGTACACATGCACATGTGATAGGGCATTTTCCTTAGTTCTCTTTTGGAATGGATATCATGCTTACGCTTAAGGATGAGACACAATGGACACAAAGTGCATGAAAAGCAGGATGTCTCAGCCATTTTAAAATGAGGGGCAATGTACTGGCGTTGAGGCTGGGGTGAAGCTTTAAGGTCAGATAAGCATCAGATATGTCATTTTAACACTGTGATGTTGTGAGAAAAAGTTAAAGGAAATAACGAAACGTTATAAAGAGTGAATGATTACAATCGGAATGGTGCTTTACATTTGGAAATCAATGAAAACACCACGAATCGGTGCATGTTGGGAAACAGCCTTGAAGTCAACTGAGAAGGCATGTTGATTCTAAAAAGCCACACAAACTTCGACCAACAGGAACTACACCATAATCCAATGTGTATAATGCATTGTATATACCAATAGATTAACATGAGATGTCAAATGATTATTACACGTCCCATTGGCCTTTCCATAATGCAAGAATCCCTTAACTCTAGTCCTACCAACAGAGGTCTTTTTGGACCCCAGGTCTCCATTTTGATATGTTATTTCTATATGATTTTAACAATGTATTTCATGTTGTATTAGTTTGTTTACCTGTATGTGCCGGTAATAAACATATATGACGTTTCGAGATCGCACGTTGCTGCACAGAGTTGCAAGCAAATCCTTTCTGGGGTCCAAAAAGACCCCAGTTGTTTTCGTTCATTTTTTTTTCCATATATGATTACTTCACATGGTACTAGTTTGGAGCAAGTCCTCCCATTTTAATTGTTTTATGCTTATGTTTGTTTACTTTATCACTAAAACATCATCCAATCAAAATAATTATGTTTCCTCATTAATGTGAAACTTTGGCAGATTTAGTGAAATCGAGTGGTTTTTTGAGTTGGGGTCCGAGAAGACCCCAGTTGGTAAGATTAAGTTGTAAAATATGTTGGTAGGACTGGGGTTAAAATATCATCAGTTATTAAACTCTTTCACACATTTTTTTCACCTACGCCCAACTAAAACTCGAACAAAAATACTTCCTGAATGTCAGTCGCACACTACATCCACCTATGTCGAAGATACAAATCCAGAACACTCAACAGCCCAGAAAAGAAAGGATTAGTGCCTGGTGACATATATAAGAGGGTTTGTTTCTATATATTTCTTGAAATGCGTGATAAAAAAAATCCGTATTGGCCATACAACAGAACAATTCCACACTAGCATAACCCGCGCTCTGCGTGACATGTTGGGGTGGGTGTGTTTGAGAAAGGAACTGATGCAGAGCAGTCAACAGAATTCTTGCATTTTCAGGCATTATCCCTTCGTTGTTTTTGTGGGTATAAATTTTTGGGCAAGAGAGTATTTTGCTCAGACGAATGGCTGCTGCTTAAATTGTCAGCTCGTGCTTGCTTCACAGAGTGGTTAGCATCCCAATATCAACTTCCAGTTGATAAAAAAACCTCTCGTTCAAACTGTCTGCCGATACAGCAAGTCCAATATTGTCCTTGACAGAATCTGGTCATCCTCTGATCCAATGAATGGCTTCATTGAACTTCACTGTAAATTTCATGATAATTCCAGTGGGGTGCTTTAACACTTTTCACAACAGTGATTTTAGTTAAGATAAAAAAAATTGAAGTAAGCAGCTCGGTAAATTCAAGTGAACAAGAAACACCTTCTCCCTTTGGGACCAGCCAAGTAAAAAAGGAGGGGGTGACAGTGGGGGAGGTGGGACAAATGTGTTTTGTGCCATGCATAATAATCCCTCTGCCTGCAGCAGGGGTCAGCAAACCACTTGCATTGTGGCACATGTACATGCAAAAATGATGTCACCCCCAACCCCCCTGCAGGGGAAGGGGGAGTTATTTTATGCCCATGACCTGGCCCTCGATACTACCAACATGTCTGCAAAATTTGGTGGAGATCGGGCCAGGACTGTTTTTTTCTATGGTTATCAGATGTACATACGTACGTCCATACATACATACATACATACACACACACAATACGTACCGACAACAGAGAATTGCCTAAATTTAATATATTAGGATACTCTCAATTTTCAATTCCAGTCTCGTATAATTTATTACGTTTATTAAGAACTCGTACAGTTATACAAGTCCACCAACTCCTGACTTCTTCTTTTTCTTTGCAATAATTCCCCAAGGTGTATTTACAGTAATCTTATAAGCCTGGTATTGACTCCATGGTTAGGGTGACTGGCTTGGGATCTTAGGGTCCTGAGTTCGAGCCCTGTTTTCCACTGAATTAACACGAGGTGGGGTTGACTCAGCCAATCATCCTTCCAAGGTCAGAATAATGAGTACCAGTGTACTGGTATGGGGGCACAGCATCAGCGGCATAGTTGCACCCCAACAAAATGATAGCTACCCAGCATCCAAGTGGCCATACGTAAGAATAAGTAATCTTTTTCTTCTTTTTTTAAACCTTGGTGTAATGGTGGCTATGTGGCAGTAAGAGAAGTCTTCATTTGTAGAAACATGTTCATGGTTCATCACTGCTAGCCATTTGAATGTGGGGGTTTTTTCGACTGTTTTTATGGAAATCGCCCAAAACAAAGCATAAAGCCACTCGACGTAAGGGGCTACAAAGAAAAAGAAGAGGAAAAAATGGCAAAACCTTCACCTAGTCCTGAAACAAGGAAACCTCTTCACAGGACCATTGTGCAGGAGGAGGGTAACTAGGCCAGGCAGAAAAATAAATTTTCTACCCCTGGTAGGTATTCTTAGGAGACACCATCTCCATACTGGATGAACGTTTGCTCCTGAAGATAACTCATCCACCCTTTGTCAGGTGTTGCTTTTTCGTCCTGGCAGGGTGTCACAGTCACTATCCCCAACAGCAAAGCCAGTGAACCAGTGAGGGGTGTCAGTTTAGTTGCCGACAACCCGACCATGCAGCAGGTAGCATTGGGTTACATGTTGCCGGTGGCAGTCCCAAAAGACTGACCTGACATAAAACAGGACTTTCACTTTATAAATGAAACAAAATGTCGTATAATTCTAATTATTTAGCAATGTGCTTTAATGAACTTTATTCAACTCAAGTCCAAAATAACAATCTATTTACTTTGTAAGGAACTTTGTTTTGCTCTCACCACAATACCGATGCATTTGCATGCGAAGGCGTTTTGGATGCTGTGGACTAGCATTGTAAAATGCTTTTAAAAAGCATTTCCTTAATTTTTTCATTTTCTTGTAGAGCTTGGATTAAATGAAGGTAAATAAGGCTGTTTCGTTGTATGCTAATACAGTTTAAGCATTACTAAATATAAGTGCACTTCTGAATTCTCTTCTCACATTGACCGATGGGTGTTCAGCAAGAATTCAACAAAAGTCCAGAAAATCAGCTTCTTGGTTGGTGTCATCTCATATCGGATGAAAGACCAATTATTGACTTACAGATGCAGTTACAATTGTTGAAGGTATAGTTGGTGCAGGAAATAGGGACTGAAGCGTGAATTGCTCTCAATGCCTGGGGTGTAGCACCTCTTAAGAAATTCAGTGCTGGAGATTTTATCACTTGATATTGCAGAGGGATCTTAAGCAGCGAAGGTGAAATGCATCAAGTATAAAGGTACCTCACAGTACAGTAAAGCAATTAGAATGCATGAGAGTATGCATGCAAGTATGAAGTATAGTCCATAAGGTTTTTGCAGTAATTCCACAAAACAGCTTCGGTGTCGGCCCCAGAAGGCATCAGTGACCATCTTCTCAAATCCTGCTCTGCTGTTCTTCATTCCTTTCTGTCTGCCCTATTCAGTCTGTCCCTCTCCTTTGGCTGACCCCTTCCCCACTGCTGTGATAATAAAGTGCCGTACTGTAATTGGCGGCAACGGAAATTGGGCGGATGTGGCAGCACTGTATATGAAGGTCAATGGCTGGTGATGACACGTATACCACGTACTCCATGGAAAGTCATGCTGGAACAGTAATGGTATGTTATATACTATATTAGGAATAATGTACTCTGAGGAATGTAATTGGGATTAGAGTATGGAGTTTAACTTCGTTATTATGTGATGCGTATGTGGTATTTGCCTTCAGTATTATGTGTACAAGTTATTGTATTTTGTTATTCTTACCCTATGTATATTTATGTTGTTGTAGATATGCGTATGGGTTTTGTGAGAATAAAGCCGATCGAAAAGGTCTATTGTTGATTACTACAACAATAATTTATTCTCACAAAACTTACCTGGTTGGATTGAACCAGAAGAGTGCTGAGGCCTACACTGGAATGGAGCGTTTGTTGAGACCAGAGAGGCTGGATTCGGATCCCAGTTCACCCACGGCGGCACAAGAATGGAAACACTGGTTGAAGATGTTCGAAAACTTCCTGGGAGCTCTACCACAGGATAATCTGGATAAGATGAGTCTGCTTACAAATTTTGTCTCACCAAGACTATACGAAACTATATCAGAGTGTACCATTTATGATGAGGCTATCCGTACTTTACAGTCACAGTACGTAAAGCCCACTAATGAAGTGTTTGCACGCCATCGTCTTGCAACTCGCCGCCAGCAGGTCGGAGAGTCCTTAGATGAATACCTTCTGACTCTGAAAACTTTAAGTAAAGAGTGTAACTTTGGGGCTGTAACAGCAACTCAACATTGCGAAGAATCCATCAGGGATGCCTTCATTAGCGGCCTGCAGTCACCACTGATCAGACAACGTCTATTAGAGAATAAGACTTTAGATTTAGCTCCTATGTTTGATCAGGCGAGATCTCTAGATTCAGCCCAAAGAAATTCAGAATCTTATTGTGTTATTCAACCCTCCCGTTCATTGGGTGCTGCCTCATCCAATCAGAATACCGGTGAAGTGGAACCCACAACTGAAATGGCTGCTACGGGTGTTAAATGTTTCTTTTGTGATTTTTTAAAACACCCACGTGTAAAATGTCCGGCACGAGAGGCTGTGTGTCATAAGTGCCATAAAAAGGGTCATTTTGCTAAGGTGTGCCGTAGTACTTCATCAGTAGCTACTGGTGCTTGTGCAACTTCCTCTGATCAGGCAACGCTAGCGGCTGTGTCTTCTGCCGCTGCCCCAGGGGTGTTATCAAAGGCGGTTGTGAGGGTCACGCTCAATGGAGTGGAATTGGATGGCCTTATGGATAGTGGTAGTTCAGAAAGTTTTATCCATCCCGACCTCGTTAAGTGCCATTCCTTAAGTGTACATCACACCCAAGGCAATGTTTCCATGGCATCTACTTCCTTCACCGCTCAGACATCAGGGTTCTGTCGAGTCAATATCAAAGTAAACGGTCGGTGCTACCAAGATGTGCGTCTGTCCATACTCCCTCAGCTGTGTTCAGATATAGTTTTGGGCCAGGATTTTCAGGGACTGCATGATAGTGTTACACTGACATATGGAGGTAGTTTGCCTCCTCTTGTTATCTGTGGACTCAGTACACTGTGTGTTGACCCTCCAGAACTGTTTGCCAACTTGACAGCTGATTGTTATCCTGTTGCTGCTCGATCACGCCGGTACTCTCCCGATGATCGTAAATTCATTGAAAAGGAAATTCAAAGGATGTTGAAGGAAGGTATTATAGAGCCCAGTAACTCCTCTTGGCGTGCACAGGTTGTTGTCGTTAAGAACGAAACTCACAAGAAACGCTTAGCCGTGGACTATTCAGAAACTATCAACAAATTTACACTTCTTGACGGGTATCCTCTGCCTCGTATAGATGACACTGTTAACAAGATTGCTCAATACCGTGTTTTTAGTACGATTGACCTCCGTAGTGCGTATCATCAAATCCCCATCAGAAATGAAGATAAGCCATACACCGCGTTTGAGGCCTGTGGACGCCTTTATCAGTTTGCTCGGGTTCCCTTTGGCGTCACCAACGGAGTGGCTTGCTTCCAATGTATCGTGGATTCATTCATCCAAGAAGAAGAACTGGTTGGAACATTTGCTTACTTAGACAACATTACTATTTGCGGCATGACTCAGGAAGAGCATGATGCTAATCTCACGAAATTTCTTGAGGCTGCGAAGAGAAAGAATATAACTTACAATGAAGACAAATGCATCTTTTCAACTAACAGGCTCAGTATTCTCGGATATGTGGTGGAAGGAGGGGAAATGCGCCCGGATCCGGAACGACTCCGACCCTTGCAGGACTTGCCTGTGCCTCGGGACATGAAATCGCTCCGGCGCATCCTTGGCTTCTTTGCCTATTATTCACAGTGGATATATGACTACTCAAGCAAGATCCGCCCACTGTGTGCCACTACTACATTTCCCATGACAAGGGAAGCAGAAGCGGCTTTCCATCTTCTTAAGCAAGACATTGAAGGTTCAGTGGTGAGGGCGATTGACGAATCCATACCCTTCGAAGTTGAGACCGATGCTTCGGATGTAGCAATTGCTGCAGTCCTCACCCAGGCAAGACGTCTGGTAGCCTTCTTTTCCCAAACCCTTCAGGGACCCGAATGTCGTCATGCTTCTATTGAGAAGGAGGCCCAGGCTATTATTGAAACAGTTCGCCACTGGAGACAGTATTTGACAGGCAGACATTTTACTATAAAGACAGATCAACGATCAGTGAGCTATATGTTTGATAAGCAGCATAAAAATAAGATAAAGAATGATAAGTTCATGCGTTGGAGGATGGAATTATCTTGCTATGATTTTGACATTGTGTATCGTCCTGGTCGAGAAAACATTCCCTCTGATACATTCTCCAGGTCTTATTGTGGGATGGCATGCCACGATCGACATTCACTGTTTAACCTCCACGAAGCCTTGTGCCACCCAGGGGTTACCCGCTTATACCATTTTGTGAAATCTAAGAATATGCCATATTCTGTGGAGGATGTCAGGCAGGTTGTTGGATCTTGTAGAATATGCGCAGAATGCAAGCCCAAGTTTCACCAACCAGATAAGACTCGACTCATAAAAGCTACTCAGCCATTTGAGCGTCTCAATATAGATTTCAAGGGGCCTCTTCCGAGTACAGATAAGAACCAGTATTTTCTTAACATTGTGGACGAATATTCACGGTTTCCTTTTGTATTTCCTAGTGCCGACATGACCACTTCCACGGTTATCAAGTGCCTCTGTCAGCTGTTCGCTATTTTCGGAATGCCGGCTTACATTCATTCGGACCGGGGACCCTCCTTCATGAGCAAGGAATTACAAGACTTCCTTGCCAGTAGGGGGATCGCTGGTAGCAGAACTACTAGCTATAATCCTCAAGGGAATGGCCAAGTGGAGAGGTTCAATGGTACCATTTGGAAGGCAATCACAACGGCTCTAAAATCCCGTAATCTACCCATCAAATGCTGGCAGACTGTTCTGCCTGATGCTCTCCACTCAATTCGTTCACTGTTGTCCACAGCAACCAATGCTACCCCTCATGAAAGACTTCTGAACTATTCTCGTCGTTCTTCCTCGGGAGCCTCGGTGCCTACTTGGCTCTGCAATCCTGGGCCAGTCCTGCTGAAGCGTCACGTACGCACGAATAAAACTGATCCCCTTGTGGATGAAGTCGACCTCCTCCAAGCAGGACCCCACTATGCCCATATTCGCTACCCGGATGGCAGGGAAACTACGGTCTCTGTTAGACACTTAGCCCCAATTGGAACCCCATCCAAGAATGAACCCCAAATTCTACCTCAGGCTTCTGAAGAAAATGTAATTCCCCAGGGTAGTCCCCAAGACGCACCCTGCTCAGAGGGGGGTGATCTCGTTCCTGATATGGTTCCTGCAACTCCACAGCAATCAGATGCTGTGGATAACCCTCCAGTGCCAAGAAGATCCGGTCGCACCATTCGTCCTCCTATTAGACTAGATTTATAGAGATAGATTTCTCGGAAGGGGGTGAATGTTGTGATAACAAAGTGCCGTACTGTAATTGGCGGCAACGGATATTGGGCGGATGTGGCAGCACTGTATATGAAGGTCAATGGCTGGTGATGACACGTATACCACGTACTCCATGGAAAGTCATGCTGGAACAGTAATGGTATTGTTGCGGTATTCGCGCCCGCCGGCGTGCGACGGCCACGTAACTCGAATCGCGGCACGTCGCCCACCGGACGGACAATCCAGTCGTGACCCTCTCGGACTAACGCCGGGAACCAGTCACGGGTGGACCTTTCGGTCTCACCGCGATCGAGCCAATCAGCCCCCGCGTGGGATAGGGTTGCTCGCCAAATTCGACCTACCTAAGTACCCACGCGGAGGGTAGACCGGGCGATCGCACCTCGCCGCAGGTCGACTTCGGACACGGGCCACTTAAGCGACCCGTTCCGTACTATCAGAATAACCGAGCGGTGTTATCGTCGACCTCGACGGTTCGATTAATTATCGGGCGTACTCAGCCCACTACCAACCCTTTACGTGAAGCAAGATGAGGGTTCAATGGGAGAAATGACGAAGCGAAGCGGGAAACAGTTCAACAATAAAGCACATTTATTCGCGGCACACGGGAAGCACACAAATACAATTCCACCAAAAGCACACAAAAAAAAGAAAACACAATTCCATTTACACAAAAAGCAAATGTAAAAGTGAAAACACAATGCAGAGCTAATACCGACTACCGAGCACACGGCAACACTTATACAATTCTACTTCACAGACGGCGCCGACAACACATACCCAAAACCAAGGAAAAGAAATACCCTCAAGGATGAGGCGGGCCTGAGGCCGAGACCGGGTCGCGCCTACCCGTCTGGTGATGAGACGCGGAGCGGCGATGGCGCCCCAACTCCGCGGACCTCGCGGACAGTGTCTGGCAGGGGGTGGGAAAGGGGCCCCCTTGGTCGCACTATCTCAGCGCGGGGGGAAACAGGAGGGGGTTGTTGATGCTCGATGTATAGAGGATCTTTATTATCCCTGGTGTGCGTCTCCACCTCGGCCAGGTCGCGCTGCCGGCCTTCCTCGGGCGTGCAGCTCCCGGCACCATCGCGAGCACCCCCTCGTCTGCCTTCGCCGCTGCCGCCTCTCCGCCTCTGGACTCTCCACCCTGGACTCTTCTTTGGGCTCTCCTCGTTCGACTCTCTTCAGCTTCTCCAGCTACTGCAGGCTACGGGCTCCAGACTTCCACACTGCTCTGACTGACGAACACGGTCCTTTTATCCCCCCGTAGCTTCGCCTTTGACCCCCTCCCTTTGACCTTTCACCTCGCTCCCCATTGGCCCGAGAAAAAGTGGGCGTGAAGGCTTCTTGATCCACAAATTTGCATATATCGATCGTCCTGGAGGCGGGGCCAAATCGTCCCTCGCTCACCGATTGGACGGAAAAAAGTGGGCGTGTGTCGTTTTTGATCCGTTTTTGAAGCACAAAATCCGTGATTTTGTACACGCTGTTCGACGCGCGCTCTGCACGAATCCAACACCGGTACCCACAGCGGGGCAAGAACGGTGGCGATGCTACGGTTGCGAGGTGTGACGTGAAGGTCGTGGCGGTTGTGGTGAAGCGGCGTTGTGGTTGGTGGTTGATGTTGTGGTTGTGGTGGTAATCATGGCGGTTGGTCCAAAATAAAGATAGTAAAAGAAAAACGGCTATCCTGAAGAGTCGCAGCTCGCATAAATGACATGTATTCCCACTAGACAACGGGTTTGGGCCTAACTACACATGCACTTACCGAGATACCTCACCTAAGGGACCTGAATGGTGGTTTGCGAATTTGGTAACCACAACAGTATGTTATATACTATATTAGGAATAATGTACTCTGAGGAATGTAATTGGTATTAGAGTATGGAGTTTAACTTCGTTATTATGTGATGCGTATGTGGTATTTGCCTTTAGTATTATGTGTACAAGTTATTGTATTTTGTTATTCTTACCCTATGTATATTTATGTTGTTGTAGATATGCGTATGGGTTTTGTGAGAATAAAGCCGATCGAAAAGGTCTATTGTTGATTACTACAACACCCACCCTCTGCATGGAAGTCAGAAGATGTCACTCCCATCCACAATAAGGGTGCAAAATCAGACGCTACCAACTATAAGCCAGTGAACCTGCTTCCAATTACAAGCAAAGTCATGGAACCCCAAATCGCTTTCAATGTCAAAACTTTCCAATTTTCAAACAATCTCATGTCTGACCATCAGTTTAGATTCCGTCCCAGTCACACAACCCTGGACATGACTCTGCTCCACTCTCAGCAATGCTTTGAGATCCTCAATTTCATAGAGGAGGTTTGGACAATCTCCCTGAACATATCTCAGGAATTTCACAGTCAGGCAACCTAGTTTGCTTATACCCTATGGAGATGGTATTGCGATTGACCCCCTCGCCCTCCCCCCACTTTTCCATTGTGACCGATGCCCTTGTCTTTACCCTTCATTTTCTTTCCTGCCAAGGACCTCTTGACATGAGGTACGACACAGGTATGGATCCAGTCAATAAAAAGTTCAGATGTCACCCACGTCTTTCTGTTTGCCCTCCAGTACATGGGCAGCACCTGTTCCTTTTTGTTCTTCTGTGCACGTGAGTTCATGAAACTGTAGAGCATCATGGGCTTTACCATGAAGTCCCCTTCAGCGTTTGTGCAGAGGAGAAGGGATACCCCATCCTTTGCGGCCTTGAAGCCGGCCTGCTTTGCTCTCACACTGTGAGATGAATGTTCTGGTCAGCATCGTTTTCCAAAACAAGCCGGTCTCATCATCGTTAAAGACCTGCTCCGGCAGGTACCCCTTCTCCTCGATGAGGCTCGTGAGTTCTGCAGGGAATGCCTTGGCTGTGTCATGGTCCGTGGAGGCACACTCCTCTACGAGCTTGATGTTGTGCAAATTATATTGCACCTTGAAGCAGTGGAACCACACCCTGCTCATTGGAAACGGGCTGGAGATGCTGCTTGTACCCGCCATGCTCATGCTTGCACCAGAGATGGTTATGCGGGAGCTTCGCCTTCTCCCGTATCAGTGGTCCACTTCGAGGTATTACCCTTATGAGTGTTATCCTCGATCATTGGGAACCATTTTGAAAGAATGAATGGAGTGAGAGGGAATACACAGGTCAGAGTAATGGAATGAGAATGATGGCAATCCAGGAAGCAGTGAGTAGTCTGTGCATTCTTTGTGTGGAATTTTTTATGGATGATGCTGTATTTGGCAGCTAATAATAGATGCGGTGAGCGATGTCATTGTGTAATGAGTCCGTATATAGCGAGCTGCTAATTATACCAAGAGATATGCTGAATATTTCCATTCTTTAACTAACAGGACTTGATGTCCTTCCTATTTGCAGGCAGATTATGCTGAGCGTTTTGAAAATGTAACAGCTCAGATGATGCTGTTTGTAGCAAGATGGTGATTTACACGAAGATGCGCTAAATGTTTCCATTGTGTAATGTCTGTATATGCCAACCTGATAATCACTGGAGACATCAATAGATGCTGTTGGTGTTTTCATTCTGTTAGTAACTCATGGGAGATGGCGTCACGGGGAATGATGTGTCACAATGGTGAGACATGCTGCAAAACTATGTTTTAGCTGTGAAGGTACAATACATACAGTACCGAATGTTTAAGGTGCACATGGTGAGACGTCCCGCAAAACTATGTTTATCCCGCGGAGCCACAATACAAGTACAGGAAGCAGGTCATTTTTGCGGCTTATTGAAGATAAGTTTTTTTTGCGTATGTGTAGTATTGTACTGTAGGTACATCCAGCTGCTTTGTGCGTAGCTCGTGGAAGATATGTTTTTGAACTGTATGCTCGCGGCTCGTGAAAATAAATAAATAAATAAATCGCCACGAAAACTGTGAATATGCAAGGCATTTTCCATGAATGTCGGAGCATGTCACAAATTATCAACCGCGAACATGTGGAACCCATGAATGTTGGAACCACAAATGTCAGGGTCAGCTAGCTGAGGGGTGTATAGCATTGGGATTGTCATGTGTGTACTATGTGTAAACATCTTTATAGTTGTTGAGGAACTCTGCGAAGGGTTGGAAACAGCGTTAGCACTTACCTTGTGTAAGTCTTCTTGGGTTGTTTTATGCAGCAGCTACTTTGGTTGGAGCAGTGTGGGAGGGATCAACCATATATATACACATATATATATATATATATATATATATATATATATATATATATATATATATATATATATATATACATTATTCATATATATATATATATATATACACATTATATATACGTATATATATACATATATGTACATACACATTATACATACATATATACATACATATACATACATACACATATATATATATATATATATATATATACAAAAATATACATATATATATATATATGTAGTTAAAATATGCTTTGGTGGTTGCCCGTATATATACAAGCCTGATTGTATTTATTTCTCTTGCAAGGAGAAAGTGACGTCACATTCACAGAAGTGACGTTGCATTCATCACTGAAAGGGAGCACACACAATATCAATGTCGGTGCCATTTGCCATTTGTTTCTGCTCAGGAAAGGTGAATTTATGACGTCCAAAACTTTTACTCGACGCATCTGAATTTGGGTTGATTGTATGCATGACCATCAGGTTGTTTTCACAACTGTAATGCTGGAGGTGAGACTTTTGTAAATTTTATTTGCAATAAAAGCATTTCTCTCAACATCATTTATAAAGCAACTGATCAAATCCGATAAAGCATGACTTGCGAATATAGAAACCTTTTAGTTGCATTTGAAGTTCTGCTATCACTTTGATAATGAATATATTTCTAAAATAATCATACTTTTCTTTGTGAAACAAAAGTAAATCCACAAGGCTGTGAGTTATATTATTTAACAACTGTGCTGTGATGATAGTGATTGGGGGTGGGGGGGGGGGGGGATGCTCTTGCCCATGATGCCATTTTGACAGACTTTACACAAGTTATATTATATAATGCAAATAAGTGGGGTGTGTTTAGTACGGTATGTAGGGCCATTTACAATGTGCAAACAGTTCACAAGGGTGTTGTGATGCCAAATGGATTTTCACTCAAGTCCTTGTTCAAATTGTGACGTGAGAATGAAGACCATGTGATGCTGAATGAACATCATACTAATATACGCTATTTGGTGTCTGTCTTTCTGACTGGTTTTTTGACCACGACACATTCGATCATTACTTATCCAATCTCAACCAAACTTGACAGAACGACTAAGGGTCACACGATGGAGGACGTCGAGACTCAATCTGCCCCCCTCCCCAAGGGGGTGTTCCGCCTTGGGTGAAGTCCATGTTGAGGTGTATAATAGGTTATCATAACGTTTAATAGAGCACACCTTCCGGACGTAAAGATTATTATAACCACAAACAATTCAGTCAATTCTGTCCAACATGCAATTACTTATTTAAAAAGCCGCTATTAAACGAGCAGAAGTTTGGAGGAAACTTGACGTGTTGAAGTCATTCTGTACTTATCGCGTCCCCCTCAGATGAATGGATCAGAGTATAGCACACATAACAAGGGCAATGGGAGTAAATCGGGGAAGGGTATTAATTTTAATGGGAGGGGGGTGGGGAAAGGGGTAGTGACATCTCCATATCAGGGTCTGGTTATTCACAGCCCTTTGAGCTACAATGCTCTAAAAAAATAGAGCTTTGATGACTATAGTTTTCATTATACAGGGAAGGCCAAATAAATTAACCATATTTCAAAATTCAATCTATAATTATAAATGTCAGTGTTTGTCAGTTGGTCAATGTGTCTCCTCCATAACTTGGTAATTGGTACTTGATAGATTTACCCCTTTTCACCTATGCATTTGAATGGTTGCAGGGTGTCACCACTCTATTTTAAAGAAGTATTTAGTTTGATCATATCTTCTTCATTCTTTCATTAGCTTTTAGGGGTGACACCGGAGGACTCGGTTAGGTTTAGAGAAAAGAGCATTCCAATCTGTTCGGTAATCACCATGCAAATACTTGAACATCTCTGTCAAGTCCGTCTTGTATTATACATATCACAATTGGGATATTTACAACTTCAAATTCCATTCTTATTCTCCCAGATGACTGTAAACATCAATTGAAGTTGCCTAATCATATTTCCATAATCTTTAACAAGTGAGGAAATAAAATACTTCACAGTGTAAGCAGGGCAAAAGAATTGTACTCACCCATTAGGGGGATCGACCACGATTGCCCGTGGGTGGGTCATACCACCCTCAACCAGAGTCTTGTAGGCCTGCGAGGCCTTCTCCAAACGTGCAACACTCACCGACTTCAGCCCATCATCTGTCCAGTACAGGTTGTTTCCCAACCAATCAACTGCGATGCCCTCAACTTGGTTGATATCTGGGAGAAGAGACAGGGGGCAGGGATTGAAGGCAGTGCAAGTACTGTAGTATCAATAGAGATTACACAGTGGAACATGATTCTTACAAAAAATAATTTCAGGAAAAAAATAGAAACAGGAAGAAGCCACTTGGATTCTGTCCATATCATATGCACATCTCATGTGTACTTTTACTAGTGCTGTATAAATGGCATTGTAGCTACTACCAACCCACCAAATCAGAAAGAATCTCACAAGGTGAGCCATCAGAATGGAGAGAGATTAAGCATTTATAATAACAAGAAAAAGATAAATCAAAGATTGCAGACCCTTGCCAGGACTTCTTTTGTGTGGCGTTTGTATATTGGTGTGTTACATAATTAATGAGAGACATAAATAGAACTGCCACGTTATAACTGCTGGTAGTGATGACCAAGTACCAAGATGTCCCACTGTGATGCAACCCCGTTTTGTTTTATCGGACACCTGAACCTGACCCATGATGTTTTTTATTATTATTATTATTCATTATTCAATTGAATTTAAAATGGGATTAAAATAAATTCAACTCAAATCAAATGGAAGACCAAATAGGTACAGTTCTGCATTGGAAGGATTAGAAGGAACCTGAACAAGTTAAAAGCAAAGATGAAGTCATCAGGAGGAACCTGGATAGGATTCACATTTCAGCTGCGACTCCTCTACTCTCAAATTCATCCAGGCACAGCCAAGTGAGCCTTATTTTTAAATAAATAAATAAAATAAATTTAATTTTAAAAAAGAACAGATCAAATAATTAAATAATTCTGGATGCCAGACTATGCGTCCAATCAAGTTTAAATTTAAAACATTTATTCCCCATCATGACTACATCATAAATCTGAAGTTTCACATCTATTGATTAAGCAGTTCCAGAGAAAACATTCGTCAGTATTTTTCTTCAATCCAAGATGGCTGCCAAACCATGTGACTAATCAATTATTCCCAAACAAACATGTACACCCATGGCTTGGGGAAAATTTGTGTGAAATTGCCACTCAATCTGTCCAGCCGTTCTGGAGAAGACATTTATTGGTTTTAGGGTAAATCCAATATGGCTGCAAAATCATTTGACCTATGATATCATATGTGTGAACCTTTTGTTCCTCATGGATAGACGGTCACACATGTAAAGTTTTGCTTCGATCTGTTCATCCACTTCAGAGAAGAAGATTTTTGAAGGTTTAAAAAAAACAAAAAAACAAGCAATATGCCTGCCAAATCATGTGACCGATGACGTCATCAAATTATTTTCTGTGGCTCATTTTATCCAGAGATGACGTTCAAAAATGTTCATGCTGATCAGATGGAGCATTCTACAAATGCAATTATGACGTCATCAAAAAAAATCACACTGATTCCCCATGAGGAGGACTTGTCGTGTGTGAAGTTTCAATTTTTTCCTTGGTGTGGTTTCAGAAATAAAGAGTCCAAAGTTGTTCCAGTGTCCCAAAATAGCTGCCACATCATGTGACCTATGATATCATAATTATCATGAACACATTCGAGACGAGTCGTCACACCGATGGTGAAAATTTTGTTTCAATCCGACAAGCAGTTGCGGAGAAAAATATGAAAGGTCTGTGCAGACAAACAAACAAAGAAACAAATGGACAGACAGACAGACAGACAGACAGACAGACAGGTCAGGTCAGGTCAGGTATGGGAGCATGTGCCGGAGCAGCACTTCTCTGCATCCACTTTCCGCTGGTACTCCATGCCTGGCCATCCCCCAGGCAGATTCCAGGCCCATCCCCATCTCCTTGAGATGCTGATAAACCTGCTGCAACCAAGAGGCACGTGGTCGGCCCGTTGGCATACTCTGCTCTGAGAGAATCTGGTGAGCAAGATCAGCATCAGGAAAACGAGGTACATGTCCATACAACCAGAGCTAATGCTGACAGACTATTCATGTAATAAATCTCATTTGAGTCTCTCAGCAACAGCTCGTTGGACACAAAGTCCGACCAGCGATAGCCAAGGAATCTCCGAAGAGACATGGAACTAAAGGAATTAAGTCTCTGTCTCAGATCCCTGGCCAGAGTCCAAGTCCCATCTGAAGAGCAACACTAGAAGCACCAAGGACCTGAGGACTTCGATTTTCGTCCTCAGGCACAGGTACCGACACAGTGCCACACTCCATGATCCATTGAATCCATGAATCCATGACTCCCCAGGCACAAACCAGACATCTGTTGACCTCTGGCTCACAGCCAGCAGAAACATGAATATCACTGCCATGGGAAGTGAATCTCTCCGTGATCTCAACATCCATACCACAAACAGGTACAGACAAGATAGCAGCATCCAAGATGTTATTGAAAGCCTGTATCTTAGTTTTGACCCAGAAAACCCATAATCCCAGTGGCTTCAACTCCTCATTTGGCACCTTGAGGACCTCCAAAAGAACATCCAGAGTCTCCGCAAAGATGACTGCATCATCTGCGAAATCAAGGTCGGAGATCTTGACATTCTCAAACGATGCACCGCAGCTTGATCTCTCTGACATCATCCACAGAATCCAGTCCATCCAAGCGCTGCAAAGTGTGGGGGCCAGTACACACCGCTGACAAGTTCCAGTAACAACTGGAAATAAGTCAGAGATGGAACCACCACATCTAACAGCACTCTCAGAACCAGAGTATAGTTCAAACACCAGTCTTGGTGGCACCCCACGAATATCATGAATCCTCCAGAGGGCATCCCAATTCACTGAATCAAATGCTTTACAGAGATCAACTTAGGCTGCAAGTAGCCCCTGCCGAAACTCTCATCTGTGTTCAGGTGAGGATCCGAAGGGCAAGGATATGGTCAATCGCTGACCTCTTTGGTGTAAAGCCTGACTGCTCTGGGCACTGGTGCTCAAGCAGACGGTGGCAAGCCCTATCAAGAATTATCCAAGAAAATACCTTGCCTGGCACTGAGAGCAGCAACACCCTCGGTAGTTGTTGCAGATCTGGTGATCACCCTTCCCTTCCCAGAAAGGGACAACAAGCCCCCTCTTCCAGTCAGTTGGGATGATGTCTGTGTTCCTGGCAGAGCACAGAACTGCATGAAACAACATGAGTACAGTGTTTCCACCAGCCTTGAGAAGTTACAGCATGGATGCCACAGATCCCAGGAGCCATACCCAATTTCAACTGGTTCACTGCAGCTTCTGTTTTCATAAACGAAGGTGGATCACAGTTGATTGGAGGGTCAGCAATTAGGATAGCAACACACTTGACATCCAACTCAACAGCTGGTGGATCAGCCTGGTACAGCCACTCAAAGTAACTGGACCAGCAGGCCTTCACTTTGGACTCCTCTGGCAAGAGCCCACCACCCTACGCCCGATGGATGGGGTTCGAGAAATGCAATGCGTGAATTCCCCAGTAAGCAGGACAAGAATCACTTGACCACAGGTGATGCTCTACCCTCTCACAGATTCTTCGCACATCGGCATCCTTGTCCAACCTCAGTGCACGTACAGTTTTACACCTCAACTCCGTGTACAGCTCAGCTCTGCCAATAAGCCTGGCCCTGCGACTCTGCTCAATGGTATCCAGCGTCCCTTGAGAGAGAAATTTCTTCTTCGACCTCCGGTGAGTCCCAAAGGCTTTGCCCCAATCCCATCATCCGGTGAGTTGCCCTGTGAAGGGCAGATGCACAGGAGGTACTCCCAGGGAGTGGGTTTTTAATTTTCTTTGCGTTTTTCTTGTGTTTAGTGGAGTGAAGTGTTTTACGGTCGCGGAGTGCAAATTCTGCCATGAACCTCCTGAAAAAAGTAACCCAACTGCAGGAGGATGTCCGCAGACACAGTTGGGCACGAGCTATTGATGGCTGTTGGCTCACAAGAAGCTCCTCCGCCCTTTGACACACAGACAAACAAACGTACCCAAACGCAATCCCCTCTCCTCCGATGAGGGTAACTAGCAAGTTACCCGTGCCCGCACGGGATTCGAAACGGGATGGGGTCGGGATGGAGACGGTAAAAATGCAAATGGTATCTTCTGTTCTCGAGGCGGTAAAAGCTGGAAGCAACAATTCACATTGATTTCCACTTCTAATACAATTTAAATGCTCTATTGGCAGCAAGGTGCTCCATTTGAAACTGTTTGTTCGACATATGTCATTTTTATGTTTTTTACGCCGATAGTGTCTGTAATAAAAATTTATATTGGTCTCAAAGACAGTGACCAATTGTGAATTAATAGTAGGATGAGTTCCCTTACCAGGAACTTCAACACAGTCCGAGGAGGCCATGAGACCCATTAAGTTTGTGCAATGATTGCCATCCTTCAATTGTTTGTCCATGCTCTATCCTTCATAAATGATAAGCATCAAGCAAAAAAGCGGCACGTAACATTTTTAAAGTCCTTGGTATGACTGGGCCGGGTTCGAAGGAACAACCTCCCAAATTCAAAGCAGGCGATCTCTCCATTACACCACCGAGTCTGGTTCATGAATAAAACAAACTCGTAAATAAATGTATTGACAATGGATGTAAGGGTTAAATAAATGCAGGAAGCTATCCAAAGTGTTAATCTGCCAAAATGTCATTTGTGGTAAGAGGATGATTTTCCTGTTTTCAGAGGGTTATCCGTTTTGACAGGTTTGACTGTAAAGCCCTACCACGTAAAGAACACATTTTTCATGCTTTACTGAGCTTTCCAATGCAGTTAAGCAGTCTATTTCAGGGGAGGCTTGTGTGTCCCCCCAATATGTATCATGAAGGACATCAGGTGACGGGGAGAGGGTGGGTGAGGGTGAGGGAGGGTGGGAGGGAAACTAATTTTGGTGCTTTTCTTCTTACTTTAATCTTTGGGTAAAAGAAGGGGAGATTGGGCGATGGGGGAAGCGGGGGGGGGGGGGAATTACATGTTACACGGACTGCATGACATGATGCAAAGCATGGTTTGCTCGAAGCAAACTACAATGCATGAGTGTTAATCACGATAAATGCACAAAGACAAATCCTGTTCTTGTATGCACTTAACAGTTTTAAAATGTTGTTTAAAAAGCAAGGGAGAAAGATTGAATTTAAAATCTTCTTGAAGAATAAAAATACCTTTAAGCCCCCCCCCCCCTACCAGCCCAATCCAGTTAATTGAACTGTCATATCAGGCCACACAGTTAAAGATTACTCATCACATTATAAATAATATGATTATTATGGTGCATAAATCGAGTTGTTTTTGCAACAATTTCAACATCAGGGAATGAAAGATTTGTTAACAACAAACCGTCGTGCCTGCTGATAAGAACTCCCATTGCAGAAGAGCTCATGGCTCACTGGATCTGCTGGCCAAGCCTGCGAGTGGCTTCTTAGACCGTTGACACATCCAACCATTTAATTTCATCTGTCACAAGCTATACGGTGATTACCTTGCATCAGTATCATATCCCACCACACCCTACCTGCCGCTGTCCCCCTCAAGACATGGAACCCTACTCGTGCACAAAATGCATTGCGTTCAATGACTGCATGCGGTTCTTCCGCTATTATTGATTACAATCAAGGAACCAGCACAAGACGAAGTCAAGCTCAATTAACTTTACATCGGCATCTCAAAACATCGACTTTCGTGCAAGTTTGATGTCCAAATTGGCCTCCTATTTCTTTACCACCTAACAGGCAAATGCTTGTGTCTGGTTTATCCTGTTTAGCGTTTTCATCTGAACTGATAACTCATGATGCTTAGAGCCAAGGTTCCATGACCATATAATGGCATGCAAGACCAGTCGCTTCGCTGATGGGAATACCAATCCTTGTTTATGTGCTGCTTCCGTGTAATTTTATACATTTTTTGTCTTGCTTCGAGAACTATTACAACATATAATTTTGTGTGCTCCTTCCATGTTCGTCACGCTTTTTTTTCTAAAGGGTCCCTGCTGTCGTATAATAATAACCAGAGAGTTGGTGTCAAAGCCACCCAATTCTCGCCTGTTTATACATTTATCGTTTTTAAAAGACTAGTCTAATAATATTTTTTATAAAGCACTACAGTGAAGTCTGATCCAAATAATTTTAAAGCAATATATGTATTTGTATAATGTAATCAGTAAAAAATAGTGTGGTAGATAAAAAACATTAGAAAGGAAATAACTTGCACCAAAAACTTTAACATTTTCATGCTGACGCTGACGCTGACGCTCACGTAGGGGGTATCGCTATAGCTCTCTGTTCTTCGAACAGGCGAGCTAAAAATGGTACCGTTGAAACCACGACATCAAGCTCCAAGCCTGCTAAAAGGCATTTTTATGATTTAAAACCAACATGACGTTTTAGAACTTTGAAAATTTTGTTCCAGGTAAATAGATTGTTAGCTTTCCAATGGTACCTTTTTTTTTTACCCTACGACAGCAGGAACACTAAAATAAAGCGCATCACACGGATGGATATAGCTTATTTTAGTAATACATTATAATATGTGGTTGTCCACTCTCTACAAAAGTCCTTGTCCAACACACTAGATTTATGTTCAACATCTTCTACGAGTACAAACTATTTATGTTCAAAACATGGTTAAATGAGGCAAAAAGTTTTTGTTAGTTTTTTTATGACAATGTCAGGGAGCAAAGTGATGGTGTTTTGACAAAGTAAATCTGTTCGCGATTAGGGAAATTAGATCCATTCGCTTGGAGATGGTAAAAGTAAAGACTCTGTGATAGCAGGGTAGTCGGATGATGGAAGTGAGGGGTAGTCAAACTGAACAAAGGACAAAAAGAATGCTGAATGCTATATTATTGCATCACTCAATGCAGTTCATACTAAGCTGTTGTTTGACTTCAATTTGCTGTTGGTGTCAGTATGGTGAATTACATGCAGCACAAACCTCATAATTAAATTAAATGGTCAACATCCCAGTCTTGACTTTTGCCAAATGACACTGTACAAATATATCAAAATGCTTTTGCTTTGAGCATTTACTCTACAATTAACTACATAATTCCAAACCGTTGACACGATAACTTTCAAGATCAAAATACAAATAGGACTGCACATCCTGAAGCTCACCTGGGTTAGGAGCAACAATCACTCAAACCCCCCGTTGACCCCCTTAGACCCTGATTTTCTTAATGCTGTGAACAACCTTTGGAACATCACGGGTGATGAACGTTGTGTTGTGGTCAAGTTCCGTTGAAATTGTGTATGTAATTTCAGAGAAGAGAGCAAATACCTATTTTGTGGGTCAAACAACCCCCTCACCCCACCCACCACCCTTCCCCCGTAAACCTCTTTAATGAGTGCATATTTTGATGCGGTAAATACATTTATGTTAGGCATCAGATATGAAGCTTGTGACTAAGTTTCATCAAAACCATGTGCTTGGTTCAAGCGAGAACGACTGAAGTGTTTACAGACTGACCTACTCACTTACTTACTCACTGACACTGCTCGATCTCATCAGCTCACCAGACTAAAGCCCAGGTGAGTTAAAAACCGGTTTTATCATCACTTTATTTGTGGGGTTTCGAAACGGATATTTGTATCACGACCAAGTAGATGACCTGATGACATTTGTTTAACATGAAAATGAAGTGAAGGCCCCATGTTACTGTTCAATAACAATCGCCGTGCTTCTCGTGAGTGTCATAAAGTGAAGAGAACTCTAATTGAACAACCAATCATTGCCACAATGTATGATGTCTTTTCACAGCCTCAAGGAAGAGCAATACATATACATATACATATCATGAAAACACACAACCTATAGGGGAAAACAAGGTAATATTGATCCTATGGGGCAAACATCATTCACGGCCAGAGAAATAATAGACTTTAGAGTACCCTTTCCTTGATATTTCTTTGGATCTACTAAATCATGGGCAAATGTGTACCATCTAATCCAAGCCAGGTTAGAATTTGTTTTTTCTTTGCAGGGGTGATACTAATGGAAGAACAAGGTTGATCTGACAGTGGGACAAACAAGGGAATGAACGAACTGGATAAGGGGAAAGGGAAGAGGGGAGGAAACACTGAAACTAGCAAGTAAGATGGTTGTGTTATGAAAAGTTAATGGGGGTAATAAAGATCATTAAACAGAATCGGAAATGACAAGAGATTCTGCTGCACTGCTTGCTTGAATCCCTGGAGGGAACAATAAGACAGGAGAGGGTTCTATTTATAGCAACATCGGAAGCCTGGTGTTGGCTCAGTGGTTAGGGTGGCGGGCGGCTTGGGATCCTCGGGTCCTGAGTTCAAGCCACGTCGGCCGCTGAATTAATACACCAGGGGGTTGACTCAGCCTGTCATTCTTCCAAGGTCGGCAAAATGAGTACCAGTTCCAGTGCGTGTACTGGTAGAGGGGCACTGCATCAGCGACACAGCCGCGCTTCAAGAAATGATAGCTACCCCAGCAGCTAAGCTGCCATACGACCACCACTATAGCAACATGTTGACTGTGTGAAGAGATTAAGTCAGAGATCAAGGAATGAATGGAGCCTTCTATGCCACAGGCAGAAGGCTTGGCAAGCAAAGTAGGATGCCAGACTGTGTCAAATGCCCGAGATATGTCCAAGGAGACGGTCCTAACCTCTTGTTTGAGATCGAGGGCCTCCAACCATTTCTGAGAGATGAGCAGACGCATGTGCAGAGCTGAGAGACCAGGATGTAATAACTGATGATCAGGCTGCTCAAAAACAGCAAAGGCTTGATATCAGAAGGAACGATGGATTCCATGACTTCGCTAATTGGAAACAATCTCAATGGCCTATAGTTGGTAGGGTCTGTTTTTTGCACCTTCCTTGTGGACAGGAGTGATGTTTGCTGACTTCCAGACAGAGGGGAAGCACCCAATGGAGGGCAGACTGATTATGGCAGAAAGAGGGAAAGAAAGAACAGCAGAGCAGGATTTGAGAACATGGGCACTGATGCCATGTGGCACCGTTGCCAAAGCAGGATCAAGACTGGACAAATCATTCTCTACCTTCTCGTGGAAGAAGGACATATTGTCCAGTAGACAAACGGGTACATTGGGGGCATGATGGAGATGCAACGGAATCAGTTGGGCACATGAGATTTGGAGGCAATGACAGACTTTTTCTTCCTGCCAGTTGAGAAACAGAGAGTTCGGAAGTAAGGTGTCCAGAGTCCGCAGCTTTCCCCAAATAAATTACAACAAAGATATGATGCTATCACGACAGTACATTCAAGCGTTTCCTCTCCATGACCGTGAGCAATGTTTTCTTCCCAAGGATTATATAGATTGTACCTCATTTATTTGAAAATTATCAAATCTCAAATTCAGTCTTGACTTCTTAATTGTTTGAATTAAAAACAAAATGTAAATCATCATTCGTCATTTTGCATTGTCTCTGTAGATGTATTCCCCTACCATGCAAAATTAGCACCTCAAGCTCTAATTTCGCACCTCACACTCTTAGTTAGTTGCCCTGTGGTAATTAAGCGTGTCCAGTTGTACCAACTCCACAGCCGCCTTGAACAAAAGAGAACTTTTAATCACGGCCTTTTACTCTTCTCGCTCCACCATACGGTACAGCTCCCTTAGACCGACCTTGCGACCTGATACCAAACTCTTGTTATTCTCCTCGATTTTAGTTAATATCTCAAGTCTCACACACATTAAGTTTGTCGTCTCATGAGAAAGAACCATATTCACTTGATCATTGTTGATAATACGATTAATTTTGTGGACAATTCATCGACTATAATAACTGGAGAGTCCATAGAACATGAAACCCTGCACAATGTTGCTTCAATTGTAATTAAATTATGATTTTAACGATTGCAAAAAAAAAAAACATCTAAAAGTATAGTGCTATTGAAGTCGTCCAGATGCAGTTCTGAACATCACTGTTGTACACCACCCCCATGAAGCATTATATTAAAATTAAAGTACTGCACTGCAAAACTGGAGGGTTTAGGAAGTAGTACGACAGACGATTTGTGTACTACAGTCTTCAAGTAATTAAATTTAAATGAAATAAAGATTGTAAAAGTCAAATCAATTAATTGATTAATTTTGGTTTTGCCGCCATTTTCTGCAGTCTCCATTACACAACCTTATCGAACACGTTACATGAGTTATTCATGCCTGGTGTATGCGTCCGTTATGATGTCCATAAAAACAGTAAGTTTCCTGTTTGGAATGATTTTCAATTTTATTTGACTGCCAGACAGGCAGACAGAGTAAAAAAATAAAACTCTGAGCCAGAGTATGGTTAAACGAAACACTCGTCTTCTGATTCATGTTCAAAATATAACATTCAATTGAAATAAGAGGTTCCTCGATCATAAACTGATGAGACAGACAGATGGACATGAACAAATTGCTTAACCTTGCTTTTCACTTCATGTGCGTGGGATAAAAAGAGGTTGTGTGGCTGTCGTCGTCACCTTTATTCACTCGTCCATTGGCCGCAGCACTGACCAATTAGGTGTTATCTTGTCTATCCGCTTCAGCAAGAAACGGTCCATCTCAGTCTGTGTTATCCAATACGTTCGCCACACGCAGTGAATCGATGCTCTTCAACAATTATAGATGTTTTTATTTGAAAACCGCTGCGTTGGTGCACCATTGAATCGGAACAAGCACCAAAAGGTGCCCAAATACCCAATATTATTTAAAGCCAACAAAATGGGCTCAGATTAAACTGCTACTTTTGGTGTTGTCTCACGAATAAATGTCTTCCGTTATGCTGACACCACTACCTGCAGATATTAGTGATCTGACCACCACCTTGTCTAATTTTCAATTTATAATAAACTTGAACAGTATTTTCGAATCTACATTCGAAATTCACGATTTTTTTTGTATCAAGTGGCAAATATGGTGACCTGATCACTACAAGTTTGGCAAGCATCAAAATCATATTCGACAATGAGGATCGAGGTGGTGCGGCGTCTTATCACACGCATTCCTCACCTTGTGACTCATCATATATTCTCCTTGATTCTTCCATCTTCAACAGTGGTGATTACAATATTGGTGATTACAATATTGGTGATTACGGTATTGATCGTGGTGATGGTGCTGGTGCTTTTCCATCAGCAAGTGATGGTTCTTCGAGGTGGTGCTGCAATTTTAACCACACACTTTCCTCACGTCGTAGCCAGTATTGCAAATCATCTTCCTTTATCTTATCATGGTATGGAGTACAAAATGTTGTGATCAATAAAATCTTTCAAAAATGACAAAAATTTGAAAGTTCATTTCTAAGAATAAGTGGCAGCACATTGCCAACTGAAGATGGGCCGAGGAGGGTACTCCCACTAGCAGGCAAAATAATGTACATCTATATATATATATATATATATATATACATATTGTTACGGCCGGGGGGGGGCGGAGGGGGGGGGGTCGGCCGCGAGCCGACCGCTCTGACGGAGCCACATGTCAAGTCGGCCCGACCGATCGCCCGGAATATAGATCGCCGCCCGGATAACTCCGAAGCCGACGGGTCCTTGTGCAAGAACCGTGAAGGGTCAATTTTTCCACCATGTGGAACAGGGTTATTTGCCAATTCTTCAAAATACCTAGAGACCACGTGGTGATCCACCGAGCCTCCACACCCTCGACGGAACTCGTACAAAACAAGCCACTTAAGCGAGCCTGTCCCGTGCGCGATTCCGAGCGGCTTAATCGCCGAGAACCGTCGGTCCAAATGTCCCCCTTTAACGGCAAACCAATGGCTTTCTCCCTACCAACACACGAAATGCTCAGTCAACGAAAGAATCGACGCGACGAGCTGAAAACATTTAACAATTGGGGGTATTTATTAAAAATAACTGGGGAAGCACGAAAGAGCAGAACTATACTGACTATACGAAATGCAATGCAATCATTTACAGCACACAAAGCACTTAACAGTTTCCTACTTATTAGACGGGCCCACGGGCACGGACACACGTACGCACACACACACACACACACACCCAAGAAATGGTGGCTGATGCTTTTAATAAGGACTTCAACTCAGAGGACAGATGAACTGAAACCCAGAACCTATCTCGAACCTTTCCACCTCATGTGGTCTTCAAGCTGTTCGGACCCGGGCTCCAGCAAGAGCGAGCTGGATCCAATCGCCGTGAGCCGCGATCCTTCCCGAGTTGCAGCGAATCCTCTCCCGCTTCCGAACACGTGCTGGTCAGACGAGACGCCGATCCTTCCCGTCGATTCGTCGCTATCTCGAAGAACCACCTCCAAGATGATGCCAAGGAGACTCACCAAGCCGGGAACCAAGCCGGAGAACAGAGAGCTCCACGAGCCAAGAAGAGCAAGCTGAACCAGGCCACGAAGCAGAGCAACAGGCTCGAACCAGCTTGAGCACCCTTGAACCAGGCCGCCACTCCTCGACCACCAGGCCGAAGAAGAACCACGACAACCCGAACCAACTCCTCCGATGAACAACTCTCCAACAAGAACCAAGAACCCCCCCCCCCCAACAAGACCCCAGAACCAACCCGAGCCAAGTAGAGCAAGAAGCTTACTGAACCAGCCCAAACACATGAACCAACTAGAGGATCTCTTCCTTATCCTCCTCCGCCCCTCCCCCGCTCCCGGCGTGACTCATCCCCCGTGCCCGCACAACCGCGGGTGGGAGGGAGTTGTTTTCGACCCGTGATTCAGGATGGGAGTGCTCTTCTTCCTCTTCGCAGAAGAGGGGGAGGGGCGTCTTCCTTTGTGTTGTGATCGCTCCCTAACTATTAAATTAAAACACAGCGCACTTAATCGATTTCTTCCCATTAAACAATGGAAGGTGACCTATCTATAGAACATGCACTTACCGACATATCTGAGCTAAAGGAACCTGTATGTTGAGTGCGATCGAATTCCAAATTCGTAACAATATATACACACACAGAGTCAAGGCTCGTGGAAGACCTGGTGTCTAAAACATAGAACAGATCAGGATGCAACAGAACAAAACTAGAAGGATACTTGGTACAGCGCATACCTCTGCCACATAATGCCTGATCCACGAGACCATATTGGGCCCAATACATTTTTGAGATATCATGCTATATATCGTTTTGGCCCAATCTCTCACTGGTGAAGAATCACTTTAAAAATTCCACTAGTCAGATCCCGATCCGGATTTTCATCAAAATTGAACCAATTCTTCCTTGTCACACACCCAACCTGCTCACCAAATTTCATCCGGATCCGTCCACAACTTTGTGAGATACAGTATCCTGCACACAGACAGACAAAGAGACAAACAAACAAACAAACAAACAGACAGAGAGGGGTTGAAAACATAACCTCCTTCACCTTCGGGTGGCGGAGGTAAAGAAGAGCAGAAAGAGAGGGGAAACATATATCAACAGGGTCGAGGGACAAAATAGAGAGAGCCTTCAAAGATAAGGGATGTGAGGAAGAATGAGGAACAGGGGAAGACTGGGTGTGAACAAGATGGATACAGAAGCAGTCTTTTCTTTTGTATTTTCCATATTTTCTTACGTCTCTACTTGCCGTCTTTTATTTTTTTATAGTAACTTATCAGTTATTGTCTTGCCATCGCTTAATCTCACTTTACAACTCCAGTTCATGGTTTTAGATCCTCATGGAGGATCTCTAAGTCTCACTCACGTTGTTGTTCTTGTGGACTTTTTTGTTTCACAGCCTACAGTTTTCATCGAAACTTCCTGAAACTTGGCAGATATATGTAAAAATACCCTGCGCAGACAGTAACCATCTCCGATTTTGGAAATTCTTCCTAGAAAAAAGTTGACGTCATAATATCGCCGCTAATGGAAATCGCCTATACCATTATCTCCGAAACGAGGCAAGCTGTTTGAATTTTGTTTGCGGGAATCAAGCCGGGCATTGGCACAGATAGTTTATCGCAAACCTGATCCATCACGATGACGTCATATTCGTTTTTATGACGTCATCATTAAGAGGACAAGGATCTTCGCTCATTTCAGCTTGTTCCTTTCCTTTTTGCACCCTGCACTCAACCAATCTGTGTTTTCTGTCATACCCAGTGTTGCACACAGATCAGGATCAAATCATAGTTTATTTGCCGGGTATTAATAATGCACGTGTGTCTTTGTGGCCATCTTTATAAAGTCGACGTCGCGTCAGCATCGAGGAATCAAAAGTGAAACTGTGGGAGCCATGACATCAGCAGACCCGTCCCAACTTAAACATTAGCGTTTAACTTATTCATTTTGGGTCGGATTCAATATTTTTTGTGCAATATCTTTCAAGGAAGAAGCGAAAAACAGGAGAAGTGAAGAAAAAAAAAGTTTTGTTATCAGTGCAGCATGTATCCAAATATTCGAAGATAAATGATACTACAAACCTCGATTCCCAAGTATACAATCTGTCAAACATTGACAGAAACCTTCATCTCAGAAGTGAAGGCCAACTCTTACATTCTTGGTGCTTTCTGCAGTCTTTTGGAAAGCTGCTCACTTATTCATTGCATCTATCATCTACATTTTGGACTTTGCTGGATCGCACAACTCACATTACATTCGCTTCAATCGCATTTTTACCCCACACATGTGAAACGAAAAGTGGGGTGAAGCAATTGGTTCACTTCTGTCTGTCTGGCTGTCTGTCCTTCCATCTACAAATGTCGGTTTATGCTTGAGGAACAACTTAATCACAATTGAATGTTATATTTTGAACACGAATCGGAATAAGAATCGGAAAACGAATCTGTGGTTTAGCAGTACTTTGGCTCTGAATTTGATGTGATCTTGCATGTACAGAGAGGAGTGACATAATATTTCTACTGTTTCTGCCTGTCTGGCAGTCAAACCAATTTGAAAATCATTCCAAACAGGAAACTTACTGATTTTAAGGATGTCGCAAAGGACACAAACAATAGGCACGAAGAACTAATGAAGCGTGTTAGATAAGGTGGTGTTTAAGACACTGCATCAATGGTACATGGCTAAACATAGAAGTAGACAAATCAAAGGTGAAATGGTTATGCCAGGCATGGTTATCCGTGCCTGGTGTGTGCATCCGTTACGATGGTGTATGCGTCATGACATCGGCAGACCTGTCCCAACTAATTAATTTGTCCTTGTCACCAGAAATTTTGACGTAAGGGTGCTGGGTGGACAGGAGTGATGTTTGCTGACTTCTCTTCTTATCGCAAGGGTGTTGGGTGGTGTAATGTCTAACACAGTCTCGTGCCTCGTGTCAGGGTTTGAACCTTGCAATCAATCCCTGTACTAAAAAAAAATAACAAGTAAAACTTCCAGATTTTTGTTTTTTCTGCAACCTTTAAAGCCTCGATTATATTTAAATTAAATTGTATGTACTTGATCATTGTTGAACACAAATCACCTTTTTGGCACTTTCAAAACCCTTCCGTTTCGCAGTATTTGCACAGGTTAAATAAGGTGGTGAATAAGACACTGCATCAATGGCGCTAAACTTCCAGAATTTTTATATACAACCTTTAAGATAATTATTTTATTTCAATTGAATGATATACTTAACAATGCACAGGGTAAGATTGCTCTATGAATTCTCCATTTAAAAATACTTTCTCGCCGGTTCTGAACTCAGCATGCGTGGCGAAGATACCGATGACAGGAAGCGAGTTGGCTTCACATAAGAGGTGCAATCAGCTGGGAAAAAGGACAAACGTGCATCATGCAACGATTACCTTTTACTTTCTGTAATTCAATCTCCATGGATTGACGTACGGTTACATGTTAGTCGAGTTATGTGTACGAAGTATGCCGTTTTCGTGGAGGTAGGTGGCAGGCCTGTATCACGTTAAGGTTGGTAGATTCAATTATTCTTGCTCCCACTTGTATTTCCACCTTACATTACAGCAGTTGAATAACAAAGGAAAATTTTTTTGAAAAAGGTCTCACTCGTTTTGAGGATTGTTTCTCTCTCAGAGCCGTCGATCTTCTGTCGTCCGAGTAACAGGCTTGTTGTGTCTGCAAAGTAGATGGTCTCCGTCGTGGTGTGAAAATCGATGGCACGTGGGTTCACCAGATTTTCAATGGGGATCATGTAATCGTCAGGGGTCCGACCTGTAATGTCCATGCCACGCACCATTCCAGGGCGGCCTTTGCAGTACAGCAGAAAGAGGTCGTGTTCAGGCTCTGCATCACGTGCAAGGAGGTTTGCAATGAAAAGAGTGAAGCGACAGGGTTAACTAGGATTTGGTTAGAATTTTAGGCCTCAGTCACCTCACAGGTAAAATAAGTGAGGGCTATGCAAAAAATACTGCTGTCAGTGAAATAGAAGGAAAGATGGATTAGACTCAAGGACATGAACAAAGCAACAATTCACGTAGCACCCTTTGCACGGAGATAACAGAAACATGAGAATGTGCATGGAGGCCTCTCTGTTGTCCTCCGACACTGAAGTTTTTCTCATCTTATGTTTGGTTCAAAATGAAATAAGCATCAAAATGGTGTGTTGTAAGAGCAATGCAATGGTTTGAATAAATGGTGACAACATCTTTTTAAAGGTGGTTGCATGTTGTGGTCAGGTGGTCATTGACATGAGCAATGAAAACGAACAAATGAGATGTGAAATCCCAAGATGGGGGGGGGGGGGGTTTGGGTAGTGGCCTATTGGCAAGTCCAAAACTTCACCGTGTTGGTACCTTTCGGGTCATCGGTTCAAATCCCACCGAAAAGAACATTATTTATAAATTGGATTCAAAGATTCCAGAAACTGAAAAAGAATTACCATGCTCCGATGAGATTGCCAGTAAGAACAGAGCTAGCTCATTATGACCTTCAGGGAAGGGGGTCAACTGCCTTGTCTGGTGTATACACAATGGCAGTCCATTTTGTGATTGACTCTTAATGTCCTCAGCAAAGCAAGGATAGGCACTCAAATGCTACGACTGAAATGGAAGCAACAACCAAAATCCCCAGAACTGAGTGAGATACACCAAAGCTGTGACAGTACAAAGTCTATGGCAGTGCTTGTAGAGAAATGTCATGTGTTTATTTAATAGCAGTGAACCCAAAAATATGGAAGGATGAGAAAGAAAAAATGTCTCACTTTTGCACGACTTCCCATCACTCCCCAGGCTGAAGCCATGGCGGCAGCGGCAGGTACGTGTTTTATGGCTGGAGGCAAGGAGACACAGGTCGGAGCATCCACCAGGCCTACCCAACTGGTCTTGTTCACAAGCATGGCTGCGAACTGCACACAACAATGCCAGGTGGCACCATGCGGCGTGGGAAGGAACGTGGAAGGGGTGGGAGCGGGGTGGTTAGTGAGAGGGAATTGGGATAGGATGAAAAAAAAAAAAAACAGAACAGCAGCTATGATAAGGTAATAACTTAAAAGAGCCACGTGGAACTACAGTTTCATCACCAGCCTAACAGCTGCTTCATTACATTTGTCCAGGTGAAGAGCTGATATCATATGCTGCAGGTGCGCAGGATGAGCAAGAATTGGAATCAATTAAATAATATGCTTTGCTTCTTCCTGGACTTGACAAAAAAAAACGAAAAATAATTTTATCCCTTCATGGTCGTAAGCACGATTGAATGCAAGAACAATGAAAATTTAGCACAGAAAATGACACCAGGCTCAAGCAAGTCTTTGGGACACAATAATCCACGTTTCCTGTCATTGTCATTCAAAATACCTGGAAGATTGGAAATTTGGAGTTTGAGCGTTAAAAGATTAAAGATCCACTGATATCTTGGTAGCCACCTTTTAAAATGAATGTTCCTATTCAGGACCGAGTGAGTAAATGCTGAACTGTGGGAGCCCTGAGTGTGTAAACTCTCACCCCTCAAAATACCTAATGATGGGCCCGACGACATTCCTTTTGCTGTGAATCATTTCTAAACTCCCACTTTGAACTACAATGTGGTAAATGTTGCATTTCATGTGAAAAATATGGTGGTGGCCTCGTGGTAAGGACACTGGGTTGGCATCGTAGGAAATCGTGGGTAAAAATCTCCCTGGAGGCATCAATTTTAAGGATTTGGATTCCAACCTCAGTTTACCAGGTTTGGTGGTGTAAAGGTTCGAGCATGCCATTCAGCATTTAAAGGAAGAGAGCATGGACAATCCCCATAGGTTGGCATCTCCATGGGGAATAAGAGATTCCTCCTAAGGAAATGCCCCACTGAGTACGATGAGAAAGGTGGTGCTATTGTTGTGACCGCTGGTCCCCAGAGTGCCCCTGGAAGTGATACCATTTCTAAGAGCTCAGTGGCTGTGTTTGTCTCATCTAACGGTCTTGTCTTGTGTCTCGTGTATTCCTTAGGGGCTGGCAGGATACCACAGGAGTACGCACACTTGCCTGTCAGCTGTCTATCCTGGGTTTGAATCTCGACCCAACTATAAACTGTCATCCCAAGGTTACACAGACAGGGAGATTCGTCAATGTGTGCGCCATCCCTCGGGTGGATGGCTGAGCAGGTAAGCGAGATGTTAATAGATATTTTCAATAGCTCACTGGAGTCAGGACAGGTACCGGAGGATTGGAGAGGAGCAAATGTAACACCATTATTTAATAAAGGATCCAGAGAAGAATTGGGAAACTATAGACCTGTTAGCTTGACTTCAGTTGTGGGGAAGATGTTGGAGACATTCATTAAGGACCGGATGAGGAACCATTTAAATAAATACAAACTAATTAAAGGCAGTTAGCATGGAATTACCAAAGGTAGTTCGTGTCTAACAAATATTTTCGAGTTCTATGAAGCAGTGTGTGATTGGGTGGATGAGGGAAAGGCAGTGGACATCGTATATCTAGACTTTAAGAAGGCATTTGATAAGGTACCACATCGGAGGATGTTAGCCAAAGTGAGGGCTTGTGGAGTGG
>NC_140964.1:113038423-113073423 GCF_056783735.1 Eptatretus burgeri
CCGGGTGTGTGAAAAAAGAAGATGGTATGTTCATGTGCAAACACTGCAATATCAAGCCACTCTAGTTAATTGTGATTGATAGCATTTTTTTGGTGTTGTTTGTTGTTGCTGCTGCTCCTGGGACTTGTTTAAATGAAGGTGGTTGTGTGGAAGTGCCAACAATGGGGGAAGGATCCCTTGTATTGCATCCCGAGGTAGTGTATTATGCATTCTGCGTTAACAAAGAGTGGTATGCTCCGGTGTCATTTAAAGTTTGCAATTAAATTTCTCCGTACTATTGAGTTTTTCTCTTTTTTTAATGATGTGCTGCTTTACCATATTTTAATGATCTATTTTTACGACATCTAGGTGGTATCATGAAGAACAGAAACATTCAATTATCTGTAAAAGTAGTTGTTTATAAAGCCTATGTCAGACTGGTAATTTACCGAAGGAAGCAAAACTTGGACATATGCAAATCGAGGATGTAAAAACAATGGAAAGAACAGAGATGAGAATGATAGGATGAATGAATGGATTGTCTCTGAAATAAATAATTCACAGCTAAGAAATCACGGAAGAGATTAAAATCAATACTCGTGAAGAAGAACCATGGAGGGAAGACTTGCTCAGTGTGGTCGTTGCCAATGGAGGTCAGAATATGAGGCTGGAAAGAAAACAAGAAATCTCGTGGTAGAAGGAAGAAAGCCGAGAGGGCATCCTTCAAATATATGGACTGAAACTGTCAAAAGGATATGGAATGTCACCATACTGACACAATGGATAGATCCGTATGGAGGAATGACATCATTGGACCACCCCCTCAAAAAAAAGGAAAATAGTGGTACTAAAGTTGTTGTTGTTGTTGTTGTTGTTGTTGGTGTTGCTGCTGCTGCTGCTTTTGGGACTTGTTTCAATAAATACTTTGTCCAGTCAGGTGACTCTCGAAACTAAGTTTCCAAAAATACAGCAGCATTATAATTATCTGTTATTTGGCTGATGTCCTATTCAGGTGAACATGATGCTGTTTCCTTCTCATACCATGGTTAAACTTCATGTACGCCATGGGTTCTTAATGCACACAATGGGTGTCCATTACAAAATAACATATCCACTTCTACTTCTTCAAATTACACCTTTTCTTTTCCCCTTCAACAGCTCTGAACAAAACACAAAGTATTATATCTTTATGGTAAATGAGGCATCAGTTTAGGCATTTCAAAATGACGAGTTAACAAAGGGACGGTCCAAGATAATGAGAGCATCCAATTCAGCCTCTCGCTTCATCATCACTCTGCGTGTAATTAGCATCATATTTGTGAGAGGAAATTTTAAGAGCCTCCAGAAAGCACTTCAAAACTTCATTCCATGAAAACTGAAATTTGAACATCATCACTAAAACTACAAGTATACCACCACATTCCTCCCTCCCAAAGTGACCCATCACAACCTCGATACTTGGGTAACTCGAGAGGTCATAGAACACCTCACCTCGTGCCGTCTTGAGAAAAAGGACAGGGGAAGAGTCTTCTCAACTCTTGCTTTGCATTTCAAAGCACGATCTACATCAGCCTTGTTCGTGAACTTTGAATAGCAGGTGTGATGGCAACCATATGAAGCCGATGGGTCAAACACAACAGACCAAAGCTGGACCTTCTGGCAACTCTTCTCAGAGAAACTGACAATTTTGAAACGATTTTTGAGGAAAAGATGCACTAAACAAACACATCTTTTGGAGGAAGTTAGCTCTGCGATTGCATTGCTCGCGCCGCAATTTTTGTCCAAATCTCGCTGTTACACCACCCTCAGAGTTGTGTGGCAAATTTGATTGGTCGAGACGGACGGTGTAAAAAGTTTTCCAAATACCGCGAAACTCTTGGAAGTGCAAACAAGGCCATTTGTGTTCTCGTGTTCAAATGTATAATTCAATTGAAATAAAATAAAAGTTTTAAAGGCAGTAGAAAAATTAAATAAAAAACATTGAATTGGATGTTTACCACCACTGACGCACCGTCTTTTACACCACCTTATTTAACATGGTAATTTATTTATTCGTGCCTATTGTTTATGTCCTTTATGACATCCCTAAAAACTAAATTTCCTGTTTGGAATGACTTTCAATTTTGTTTGACAGCCAGACTGACAGATTGACGAAAGAAATTGCAATATCGAGAGTGCGCATGCGCACTCCGGACGAGAGTCCATACAATTCGCCAAATTCAGAGCCAGAGAACTGCTAAAATGCAGGTTTGTGTTCTGATTCATGTTCCAATTAATGTTCTGCAGTGTTCAAAATATAGGATTGAATGAGAATTTAGTCATTCCCGATCATCGACTGATGTCTGTCAGACAGACAAGCAGTTGCTTAACCCTGCTTTTTGCTAAGCGCACGGGATAATAAGCCAAAAAGGCTGATTATGGTTTGAGTGTCCACTATGAGTCTGGGAGGTCTGCAGTTCTAACCCCGGCTGAGTCATACCAAAGACTTAAGAAACTAAAAGGGCATTCGGTAGAGCGCATACCTCCACCACGCAATGCCTGATCCACGAGAACATATCGGGCCCAACACATTTTTCAAAAATAAAATCGAAATTTTTTTTGAAAAAAAAATTGCAAAATTTTGTTTTTTTTTCTATAACAAATTTTTTTTTTGGGGGGGGGTGGAAATCACTTAAAACATGTAGAAATGCAAAAAGAAAAATTCAAATATTTTTTCAAAATAGCTGCCAAAGCGGCCATATTGGACTTTAGACCGAGTCCAAAATCTAATGGCATGATCCTTGGACCACACCTAATCCCTCCACAAAGTTTCGTCGAAATCCGTCGAGGAGTTTTTCCGTAATACTGTTCACAAACAAACAAACAAAGAAACAGACAGGGGTGAAAACAGTAACCTCCATCCACCTTCGATGGCGGAGGTTAATAATGGTACATATCGCTTCCTTACTTACCACTCAGCATTTAAAGGATAGAGCACATTTAAATTAAAAAAACCCATAAGTTGCCAATTATGGGGAGGAGGAAATCCCTCCTCGATTCCCTCGCTGAGTCTGAAAAGAAAAGTGATGTCAGAAAGATGATGGTGTGGTACCCAGAATGCTCTGCAAAGTGACGTCACTTCCCCCAATCTCAGCAGCTGTTTGTGTGAAAGTCAAGTCTGGTGTTGTCTGATGCATCTGTCTGCGTGTAGCACATGATTTGTGTCAAGCTCCTCCATGAGCCTTAGAGCCTGTAAATAAAATTAATAAAACACATCTCACATCGGTCTTTCTAAAATTAAATGAGGAAATAAACCACAGGGATCGACAAACTACAATGGAGGCCTACTTCAAGCAACCCGTCGAGAGACCTCGAAAGAATTAGAGATGGACAAAAGGGCCATCGAGGCCTATAAAGAAGCGTGGAGGTGTATAACCAAGTTCCACAAACAAGCACAGATGCCTACAACACAAACAAAAGCACCAACAACAACCACAGACACCCAACTCGAGGGGGAGCACTCGGGAGAGTGCAAAACCTTCGCCGCCAATACTTCTGGGTCACTCAAGTGAACCTTATATCTTATTCATTAAATATGATGTCAACAGTGCTGACAGAGTTATAGTTCTTTTCTCCATTTTTTTTGGGGGGGGGGGGGTTGGAAATCACTTAAAATATGTAAAAATGAAAAAAAAAATCGAAATTTTGTTGAAAAAAAAGTTGCAAAAATTTTTTTTCTCTAACTTTCTTTTTGGGGGGGTGGAAATCACTTAAAACATGTAGAAATGCAAAAAAAAATTTCTTTTTTTTGGCGGGGGGGGGGGGAACAATTTTTTTGGGGGGGTTGGAAATCACTTAAAACATGTAAAAATGCAAAAAAAAAAATTTTCTCTTAATTTTTTTTTTGGGGGGGGGGGACCAAGTCCAAAATTTAATCGCATGATCCTTGGACCATACCTAACCCCCCCCACCAAGTTTCGTCGAAATCCGTCGAGGAGTTTTTCCGTAATACTGTTCACAAACAAACAAACAAACAAACAGAAAGGGGTGAAAACAGTAACCTCCATCCATCTTCGAAGATGGCGGAGGTTAATAAGGCCGAGTGGTTGAAGATATACAAGAGGAAATAGCAATGACAGACAAAAAAATAAAAACATATTGGCACTTTATCTCGAAACCAGTATCGAAGCCTGTCAAAAAGGATGGGTTGGAATTATTTTATTCGAAATATTCAGAGACTGGAAGATGTATATGTTTTGTGGCAAGAAAAAGCGTTATTTTAAAACACTACATTTACAAACGTTTCCCTATTTTCTTTATCTTCTCAGACCTTTCATTTTGAGGTTACAGCCTCGTGAGCATGCCAAAGCCTGAAGCCTCGGCCTAGCGTCAGGTGTGCTTTTAGCTTCTTTATTTATGAGACATCGCACGTATGGAAATGAACACTCCTTTTACTCTGTGCACGTGACACATCACGCACAGTGAATTTCACCTCCCTGCACATTGTATTTATTGTTTTTTTTTTTTTTTTTAAACGTTTCTGTACACCCCCATTGAAGCCCGGTTGCAAGTCATCGTCTACATTTCCAAAAGAAGAGACGTAATTACTCTTTAATGGAAGATGTCAAAAAAAATAGACCACAGTGAAAACACAGTGTTGTTAAAATATTGGCCTTTAAAAAGCCTTCTTAAATCGTCCTTTTGAAGGGGGACAGAGATCACACAAACAAACACACGAATACACATTGTGTTCCTTTTTTGGTGGATATGTTAAGAGAAGTGGCATGCGCATGTACAGGGTTGGAATCAAGTTTTAACAGAAGCTGGAGCAGGTAGCATGTGTGTTAAATATAAGTTAGTGCTAAGGAGGCCGTCGCTTAGTATACCCCATGGTTGGATCCAGGGCGATGGCTTTGGGGTTGAAGAGCTCATGATCAAGCAACGTAACACATGTGTTTCCTGTCTCTCCACAAACGAAGATCCGGTCATCAACACTGTCCACGAAATAGAAGTTTCCTGTAAGCCAGTCAATGGCGAGTTGTTCCACAGCTGAAAAAGGAAAAGAAAAGGAAATTGTGGTCAAACAGCATCCTGGCTCAATGTGATTCAAGTGAAAAAGTGAGAAATTTATTTTGGTGGTTTGTTGTGGTAAATTGCAAGCGAAGAAGTGGTTATGGTGAATAATCATAATTAAATGGTGTCCTGCAATGAGCACATTCATAATTATCCCAGTCTGTGAAAATCATTTCTCAGTGGGACACATGCACGGAGGTCACACATGGACGCCAATTGAAAATGGTCAAAGGGACAGTAACCATGCTTTGCAAACCTTTTAAGGTCATATAGCTTCTCGGGCCTTCTCTGTATTACAGGAAGAGGTTAATCGGTGTAAATACAGCAACATCACGAGGGGCCTAATGACTTCATCCTGCGTCCAAGTTTTTTTTGTATTAACATTACGTCTGAAGGATAAATTGTTTTTCTTTAAAGGAGTGAGGCTCATTGAAGGGCAGGTGGTAACAGACAGTGGGACAACCATCAAGGGAATCAATGAACAGAAAAAGAGGAGAGGGAGGAGGGGAGGAAGCTGAAACGAGTAAGTGAAATGGTTGAGTTGGGAACATTAATTTAATGGGGGTAATGAAGATAATGAGTCAAACGGAGGATGACAAGAGATGGTGGTGCCCCTGCTTGGTTGAAGTCCTGGATGAAGAATAAGACAGAAAAGCCTCTGGAATGATGATTACATGGACGGCAGAGGTGAGGAATAAAAGACGAGGTGTGCAGGTGAGCATGTATTTTGGATTTTCTTAACCAGGAGGGGGTTACTGGAAGACACCTGCATCCTGGAATTACTGGAGACAGAGAGAGAGAGAGAGAGAGAGAGAGAGAGAGAGAGAGAGAGAGAGAGAGAGAGAGAGAGAGAGAGAGAGAGAGAGAGAGAGAGAGAACAGAGGGGATAATGTTGGAGAATAGACAGTATAAAACAGAAAGATCACCCAGCTGTTCGCATTGTCAAAGCAACACACATCGTGCTTTCGTCTCATTGAGGGAGATTCCAATCATTTTGAGAGGTTTAGATTTCACAGAATCCAGGACAGACAGATGTGATGCTGGAGTGTCAGCTCATAGCAATTATCAGTACCACATTGAGTGACAGACAAAGGCATTGAAGGCTTTGAGTAGCTCTATTTTCTCAAGCGAAAGATTTGGATCAGCGGAGGATGCCCAATTGGTGGCTGGCTTTGGAGACCAGTTTTGCTGCATGGTAGGTCCAGGAAAGGTCGAGCTGAAAATGAGGCCTAGAAGTTCAAGAGACCGGACCTTTTCGAGTAGATGGCCAAGAAAATAGCTGGGATTCTTAGATGATCATTTCGGAACTATCGAGTGAAACTGAGTATTTTTTCTGGAATTGAAGGAAATGTTCCATTTATTAGATCAGAATCTAATCATTTCTCCATTAACAGAGTGAAACAGCGGCTGTTGTTTATCTCGCAGAGGGATGGGTACAGTTCAACACAATGTAGTGTCATCTGTAAAAAGGAAGAGCGGGTTTTATAGAACACTGGAGAGGTCATTAATATCGATGTGAGAGCTCCAATGATGGGCACACATTGACTACGTGAGTGGAGAAAGTCAGAAATCCAGGAATGAAGACAGCCTTCCGTGCCACAGAGGGAGAGCTTGGCAAGCAGGGCCAGATGCCAGACTGTGTCGAATGCCCAAGATGTTTCCAGGGAGATGGCCCTAAAACCTCTTGCTGGAGAAAAAGGGCCTCCATCCATTGCTGAAATAGGAGCAGAAGCATATCCAGAGTTGAGTTACTGCGATGGAATCCAAACTGATGGTCAGCTGTTATATTGTTTGAAAACAGGACATTGCAAAGCTCCTTTTGTCAAAGAATTGACATCAGAAATAATGATGAATTCCATGGTTTGCTTGGAACTGGAAGCAGGCTCACTAGCCGAGAGTTGGTTGGGTCTGCTTTTGCACCCTTCTTGTGAACGGGCGAAGTTCCATGCAAACTTCCATGTGAACATGCAGACAGGAGAAGGCCAAGCTGAATCGGGCAGATGGAGGGGGATGAAGAACAGCAGAGCTTGATTTGAGAAGATGGGCACTGATACCATCTGCACCAATCTCCGAAGCAATCTCAAGGCCAACCTTCTCAGGTGAGAAGGACACAGTCCAGTGGAAAGTGGGTATGTTGGGGTAAGACAGGGACAAAACGAGATGGTTTGGGTGCACGACGCTTGAGGCAAAGACAAAGTTTAGACATTCTGCCTTATCTCAGGTAGTGTCTACAGTACTACCCCTTGAGGTGAGTGACGGAATGGAGAGGGAGTGTCCGCCAGAAACAGACTTTACAAGGCACCACTATGACTTGGAGGAAGGAGACTGTTCGGACAGTTCGACTTTTGGAAGATTATATTTTCTGGCTTGCCTCAGAATGGACACACGGACACACAGAGGTGATTGTGTATTTTTGTTGCCGTGATATCGGTGCAGTGCACAGATAATAGATAACTGGATTAAGAGATGATCTACATATCAGCCACAATAAGCCTGTTGTTAGCAGCAAAATGGGAAAACTTTGTATCACATTAAGCGAAAGGAATGCTTTCAAACCGGGTGTGCAAGGACGCATCTAATCTAACATCGAATACCTATGATGAAAAATCAGATGCTCGTGAAGCAAAGCAAATGCTGGGTGGTTTGCCATTGCCTTCCTGGCGGAGGAGCATGCAAGAATAATTTGGAACTTGATTATGGGTATGGACACACAATAGCCAATTGTTGAAAAAGGCAGCTACATAAACTTTATATGCAGGAATAAGTGCCAGCATTTGGGAAAGGCAGTTTAACATCCCCTTCAAAGTACAACAGTGCGCAGTCAGACGACTCCCTCAGGAATCAAATCCAGGCAAGAAAATTCAGTTGTGAGTACATCTGTGGATTTGTTTTTTTGGAGGAATGTGCGCACGTTACTTTCAACACACATGTTTGCGTCACACATGGTTGCAGGTTAGCACAAGTTGGTGTGGGGACATGGCAGTGCCACTGATGCAGTGCCCCCTGCCTGTCGGTTACATCAGGGATTTGGAATTTGGCGAGGGTGCCGGTGATAGCTCGCCTAATCTTCATGAAGAAGGAGACCAATGGAATCTATAATGTCTGCCAACTAATGTTGGCAGACGGGTTGTCCGGTTTCCCGTCCATTCGAGGGATGGCACACACATTGATGCCTCACCCTGCCTGTGAAACACCATGGTGATCGTTTTACAGCTGGCCGAGGTTCGATCCCAGGAGAGACAGCTCAGAGGCGAGTGCGCATACCTCTCGGCTGTCCTGCCAGCCCCGGGCTATCTTCCAAGTGAGAGTACAGCTTCTGTTTTGAAACTTTAGCAAATCCAAAATTGAGGACATGTTTAAGGATGCATTCATTGTAAGCTCCTAATATCTTTATTACATTGATAGTTTCACATTCTTATACTACATGGAACATAATATTCATTAAGTAGTCACGATATCTGTTGCTATCTTCACCACAAACAAGAGGTGATATAAACCCTTGACAGTAAAGACATGGACGATGGAATGAAGAACATCACAAACGGTTATGAACAATATTACAGGACAAGATAATGAGGTTCAAAACAAACACAAAAGATGCCGGTGAGCTCCTTGTCCCACTGCTGCCCACCACCATCTGCACAATGCCTGAAATGAAAGGTTCATCTATTTATTTTGGGGAGGGGAAAGTGTTGTTCGGGAGAATGATGAAGATCCTGAGGGGGTTTTGAGTTAATAAGATGCTACTTCAACCCTCCACCAATATAATCACAGCTCAAGTACGAGTCATTTTTGTAAATTACAGTTCACGAGAGAGGGATTGTACATTCTTGCACGCGTCAATGTATGTACAGTGATTGATCGAGTCCACGTTGGGAAAGATCACCGAGGATGCCGTGATTTGCCCATGTACGTGTGTTTTCATGTGTCTACAGTCAGGACTTGCTCAATAATTGGGTCCAATTAGCAGTGCATGACCCAGCTATGATGAAATGTTTTCCTCATCAGTTGAGCCAAAAGCAAAATCAGGGAAGCCTTTGAGAGAAACCATGGACCTGCGCAGGACGGGGTGTGCAATTGTGCTAATGAGGGCTAATTGTACCTTACGTAACCCCCAGACCACACGGAGCACCCAAGGGCCTCCGGACAATCTTTGAAAGGCAAAGATTATGTTTTACATGTGGCTCGACTCGCCAAACTGATATGCTGCAGCGATATGGAATCTCCACAAATAATGATGGCTGTCGTCAGATCAATCTGCTGAATACTAATCCTCATGAAAATTTGCACAAAAAAATTAGTAATCCATTTATTCACTTTCCTGAAGGCCAGCATTGGGGCTCGTTTGTGGTTTTTCGCTCCCAGGCCACTGTTGTCCTTTCCGAGCCTTGTTCCATAACTTGACAAGGGCCATCAATTAAGTACCAACTAGCATGTTATTGACTCAATGCAAAGGACTATCAAGGACGCTCCAATTTGTTATCTTAATGTTACATCTCTGATGAGACCCCAGAAATGGACAATGATTCAGTTGCAAACCACAAAGTCACAACCAAAAGGTTTCCCCTTCGAACCCATTCAAAGGAAATTCAACCTTTGTAGAAAAAGAACCATTTTCCACTCCAAGTCATTTCATGTCTTCATTTTGACCTATTTTGACCTTGCCAGTGAGTATTGCCCACTTGCTTGTCAAACAACAATCGTCACCCCCAACAATGCCCATCATAAATCCCCACTGAAACCCAAAACATTTGCTCCAAGACCAAATCTATCCCTGCAAACTTCAACTTTAGTGTATAAAAGAATGCCATTTTGTTTCAAGCAAAGTTTAGTATATTTGCCCCACATGGCATCACTCACTGTGCAGGCTGAGAGACAGGTTAACAGGAGGCAGCGACACCACGTCCCGCAGGCCTGGAAGCATCACGCAGTGCAGGCGGTCACCCTTCCGTTCCTCTCCGGCCGAATCCAGCCAGCAGACTCGCTCACGGGAGTACAGGAAGTCCAGGCCAGTAACCTGGTTTGACACCGGAATGCGTGACAAGCCCGGAACGAAGCTTGTATTCAGATACTGAAGGACCACCGAGCCATAGTTGACGATCACGAGCACGGCTGGGCGGTCTACAGGCTCTGGGGATTTGGAGATGAAGAGCATGAAAATGAACGTGCTGTGGAATTTTTAGGGCACCGTCAGTTGACAATATGGAAATATCATCCAAGACATTGATGAGGAGATTCAACAATAACTAACTGGATACATGTGAGTACAGGATGTATATTTAAAAAGAGAATGCAAATTGTATGTCCAGGATGCAAGACAAAGGAACACAGTGATGAAAGATTATAGATAAAAAGGATTACATTTTGGGTCTTGTTCAATAAAAGACACAGGTTTTGAGAAACCATGCCAATGGTGATCAGTGACAGAGGTTAGGGTCAATGAAATCGGAGAAGAGGAATCGGGAGCTAAGGTCAGAAGAGAGTCAAGAGGCATAACACGTGAAGGGCCATGGGGGGGATGTGGAGAAGACAGGCGGCAGATTGTGGGCTCAGCGGGGTACCCGGGCGTGAAGCGAAGATGTTTGTTTGTTCGAGATCATTTACGAGTTGCCTGCTTCAGTCCCAGTGCCATGTTACTGGCATACCAAAGAAATTCCTGTCTTGGGATAAAATTTCAATATCATCTGATGGGTGGAAAAATGGGAAATTACTGGCCCACCAAAGGAAATCATAGAATTAACGGTTTTAGAAAAACCAAAAAGTGTGGTCAGATAAGCCGACAAGCTGAATATTTCATACACGATGCTTGAAAAATGCTTCATGCTGGACACGAGTTTCTTGTTAAAGGCGCGCGTCTCATGTGCACTGAATGTATGTAACCAAACAGCGGATTGTCCACAGCTGCAAGCTGAGATCTGACAATCAAAAACATCATTGAGCAAGATCGCCAGGGTGCCCGAGTTGGAGCAATGGAGAGGAAAGGAAAATAAAAACAGCCAGCCACCAAAAACATCTCGAAGCCGCGTGATTGTGCAGCTGCGTCACTGTGAGTCTGTGTGGTCTGAGCCTGGTGTTTGGGTGCACGCGGCCGTGTGAGAAGGGGTGCCGCCTCTTCAACAAAGGCACAAATGGAATCTTGGATATCACATCGAAAGCCCCCTTTAATAAAAAGATCCCACATTATTTTGCAGCACTCAGAGGTAATTGATTCTAGATTAAGCAAGAAATTTCATTGACACAAGCTCACGTGCGACGTGTGTGCAGCAAATCTGCTTGGAACGGAGAGATAAAAGCAGGACCACTTTCCACCCTTGAGCCAAATCGACGGAGGAGAAATAGATATGAAGTATTGTTCTGTTTGTGAGAGCGATTAAAAAGGAGGCGACACAAAGTATACCAGAGCGAATCACTGTGCAGAGCTCAAAAGGAAATTTTTCCAATCAGGATAGGTCTCAAGCTCAAGCAGAAACTTGGGCGAACATTCGGAATGGGATCAATTTAATGACATTGCTGAAGTTAGATTTGAATCCGGAAGACTTAAGAAGCAGGTCTTCATCATCAGAATGCATTGGTCATGATGCTGGGATCACAGTTTAAGATTCTGTACGCATTGTGATCTGTCTCTTGTTTACCAATTTCCTGTTTATGGACGTACAAAAACAACATCTCATAATATCCCTGTCCTGAATGTCATGTAATTAGGTGTAAGCTCTTCCATGAGTTTTGGATCACTACTTAAATTGAAAGAAAAACCAGGATACATCCTTTTGGGTGTTTTCCCATTGCAATGGCCTGGGATGATCTATCCCTGGAATAATAAGTCGTTTTAGTTGAGCCATTCTACCATCTGAATTCTTCCTTTAGGGGCTCCAAGACCAATTCGTCTTTGCTGGCCTCTATTCTGTCTGATATTTTTCTGTACTTTTCTTTTTGATCCAGCTTTATTTCTTTAGATCTTTGCTGGAAGAGGTTTATGTGTTCACAGTGTCTCTTTGGCTTAAATTGTGGGTTAACCCTCATGCAGAAGTCTCGTTTTGACCACTTTTTGTTTGACCACTGATGAAATTTACGGCAATACGGTGCTGCCTTGTTAACGGTGTTGGTGTTAAATTGAGTGCGAGCATTCACATGACCATCGGACACAGCTGCCATGGTAATGAATGCCTTTTGAGTGGTAATCTATGGTCATGCCCTGTGGCAATCTCAATCAAGAGGTGAAGAAACTTTCAGACTTTGGCACCCCAAAAAAAAATGATGTGCACAGGATTTGGTTTGAGAGAAAATTATGTTCATTATGATTATTATTGTGATTATTATTATTATTATTCTTGCATATGGCAAATATGGATTGTGCAAAAGTTTAATGTCCAGGTTCTGCAGCCATGTGGTTGCCCCAGGGGTGAGTTGGTGGAGAGCTAAAAGTCCTCCCGATAACTTCCGCAAGGCACAGTGTGACGTGATGTGCTCCATCGTCTGAACTTCTCTGCAGTCACAGATTGCATCCGGCCTCATCCTCCATCGGTGGAGGATGCTACCACAATGGCCCTGTCCAGTGCGGAGCCTGCTGAGGGCTGCCCAGAGCCAGTGCAGAGCCTGTTGCCAACATGGGAGTGTGAAATCGGGTGGAGCAATGGTTGGATCATGTACAATATGTTTATTGGGAGCTGTGGCAGCCTCCCAGCTGGCCCTCCATAAGTCAGCTTTGCTTTGATGGGCTCCGGTAAGGAGCTCGGCGCGGTTCTATGGTGGTTTTCAGGATTTGAGGTGACGGCGCAGGTGTTCGGTGAGAAGGTGCTGGGCTGAAATTTCAGGAGCCAAAATGCGGCTGAAGTATTGAGATGACAGCACATCCCTACGAATGGCTGGCGGAGCAATGTTGCAGAGGATAGGAAGCCACTCAGTTTTTGTTGGCTTGAGGGTTCCAGACACTGTTCTCATCACGGTATTTAAATGTACATCGATGGCCTTTGTATGGGCACTTGCTGCCGCACAATAATCTGCCGTCGAGTATATGAGGGTGAGAGTTGCCATGTGTAAGATGTTAGTGCCGGCTCCCCACGATGTTCCGGCCAGTTTCCGGATGAGGCTTTTCCGAGCCCTGACATTCTCCTTGCATCTTTGCAGGTTAGGGTCCGGTCAAACGTAACACCAAGGTATTTGGGATAACGGACAATTTCAACTTTGATATCACAGAAATTCACATCTACCTCTGCATTTGCTGTGCGATTGTCAAGATGGTGGGTGAAGACGGCTGTTTTGTTGGGGTTTGGATGGAGCTTCCATTTGTGCAAGTACTCCTCCAGTATGCCCAGATCTCAGGTGAGTTGGTCCCTGACAGATTTTAGTGCAGGTCCCTGCGCTACGAGTGGTCATGATGTCATCAGCATAGGCAAGTTTGAAGGAGGTCGTGGTTGGCATGTCGCTAACATAGAGGTTAAAGAGGGCAAGGTCCAGAACAGATTGTTGAGGGAGGCCATCGTTTAATGTTCGAACACGGATAATTTTGCCCTTGAGGCTAACGTGGATATTTCGGTCCTGAAGGAATACCGACAGTCATCTGATTGTCTTCTGGCAGCGGAAGACTTTTGAGACTTTGAGAAGGAGCCCTCAGTGCCAGACTGTGTCATAGGCTGACAACAGGTCCATTAAGGCGGTTGGATTATTTTGTTTTCTCTGGAAGCCAGCCTCAATGACGGTGGAGAGAGAGAGAGAGAGAGAGCACTTAATCGCAGGTGCTGCGGCCGGGCCTAAAGCCCCCTTGCTCATCAGGTAGGAAGGCCTCCGAGGTGGGGGTTAAACGAGATAGTAGGGCCCTCTCCTTCAGCTTTCCCATTGCTGATAATAGGGCCATAAGGTGGCAGTTGCAGGGCAAGTCTGCTGGCTTTCCAGTTTTTATGATGGCAATAACATTAGGCTTCTTCAAGGCTGCAGGAATTTGCCCTGTTTCATGGACGACATTAAAAAAAGGCCACCAACCAGATACGACCATTTTCTCCGAGGTTTTTAAGGAATTCAGGGAAAATTCCATCGGCCCCTGTGGCTTTGCGATTTTTGGTTGTCGACAGTGCGGCGTCAATTTCTTTCTTTGTATATTGGGCCGCCATGTGGCTGCTCAGTGGGCTTTCTTGGAGATTTCGGAGGTAATCCCTTTTTACCTCCTGCCTTAATGATTTGGAAGTCAGTGTCTTTGAGGTCTGGAGGATATGAGACACGATAGAATCAGGGAAAACTCTTGGGATGGGAGCAGTAATGTTTTCTGTGGCACCCAGTTTCCTCAGGAATGCCCATGCCTTGCGGCTGCTGTGGGTGAAGTCTATTCATTCCACCAACTCCTTCCAGTGCTTCAGACGTTCCGTGTCGAGAGCCTCAATTCGTGCCTGGACAATGTCTGGGTTCGCAGTTTTGCTGTGTTCCTTGAGAATCCTTTCAATCTTCACTGTCCAGCAAGGTGTGTAGGTCTTGCAGAAGCCACACGGAATGGTATTGGTCGCAGCAGAGAGGAGGTGCACAAATTCTGCATATCGAGCTGGGACAGGTGGTATATCCTCAATCTTAGATTCAGAATTTTGGGTGAAAGTAGTCCAACCCACTTTCTGGAAGTTCCAGCGTGGTTTTGACTTGGAGTGCACCAACAGGATCTTGATACCTATGTGCACGACCAGTGGGATGATGTTGGCTTTTTGGAAAGGGAGCAAGAACTCTTCTCGATGCCATCATTGGTAGCCTTCTGTCATCCTATTAACTTAATTTTATGTTCATGTTATATTTGTTAGAAATTCTGCTTTTATATTAAACCTCTTTGAGTTACCTCTGCCACCGAAGGTGGAGGGAGGTCATGTTTTCACCCCTGTCTGCTTTTCCATCTCTCTGTGAGCAGGATATCTTTAAAAGTTATGGTCGGATTCAAATGGAACTTGGTGGACAGGTTGGGTGCATGACAAGGATGAATTGATTCAATTTTTGTGAAGATCTGAATCTGGATGTTAGAATTTTTTTAAGTGATTCTTCACCATTGAGAGATAGTGCCAAAAACGGTACGTAGGACGATAACTCAAAAAGTTGTGTCTGGATTCGGGCAAGACTTGGTGGATGAGTTGGGTTGGGTAGGTGACAAGAATAAGCGGATTAGATTTTGGTGAAGGTCTGGATGCAGATCCGGCCCAACAGTAGGATAGAAAACGTAAACTGTTCAGCCTGGAGGGTATGCGTTCTACCGAGCGCTGTTCTAATTCAAACTAATTTCACCAGCAGTGTGAAGGTAAACCGTCAGCAATTGATGCTGAATAGTGCTTTGGACAATCTCTGTTTTGTTGTATGATGGTGGAATACTAGATATTGTTCAGGCGAGTGTCAATATGCATCAGCAGATTAATCAAATGAAAGGTATTATAGGCTGTAGATTTACAAGGGATGCTAACCACAGTAGAAAACAAAGAAAAGCTGACATTTTGGGTGTCGACCGTTCATCAGAACAAGAGGCTTTGCTTCCCAGGGTGGTTGGCATACCTTGTCAACGTTTAGACAATAAAATCTATCATTATTGTCTGATGGGTTGATGTTCTAAATGGCTCCAGGCTAGCATGATGACCTTTCTTCTATCACAGCCCAGTGTTTGCACTTAATACTGTCTGTGGCAATGGCCTTCAAACGTAGAGGAAAAATATTATATTTTGTTAATAATACAGTACATTCTTCAAGAGGTGGTCACAAGGTTTGCAGTAATTACATCTATGTATCGAAGATGGCCAGCTTTTTCTGCTTTTGGCTTCCCCCTGAATTATTTACAAGAAAGACAATGTACAAATCTGGGATTTGCACGAGCTAAGATCCCAGCATCCCAGATCCTCAAGCAAATATGGGATTACCAAACAGGTCAACCTAATATCAACCATTTAGAATAGTTTTAAGGCTTTACGGAAGGTGTAGCGGTAAATTTACAAGACAGAGTGTGGCACCATCACAGAAATGCCAAGGATGCAAATTTCGTCAAGCGGAAGAGCAAAGGTCAACGGTCAACCACCGTCGCTCAAAACTGTCACGGGGAGATTGGTTTCCATTTCAGGACAACGCTGTGTTCTTGAAGCATGAATTTATAGCAAATCATCCCGTTACAAGTTCCCATTTGCCTGCTTCTTGTGACGTGTGTCAATGTGACTTTTCCATGTTATATGGGCTAAAAAATAAATAAATAAAAAAACATAACAAAAGGCCATTGATGTCATGAACAAATTTAAATTACTGTGACGAACCTGCTTTCTTAAGAAGTACGAGTGTGATGTTTAATTAAGCAGTGCACTTATGCAGTGTATGCCATAAGGTGCCTGATTTGTAAGGTATAAATGTGGTAGTTCCTTGGGTCAGTAAAATATTTTACATAAACATATTTCTGGAATATTTTTGAGTTTCTTTTTTACAACAGATGCAGCAAGAATAAAAATTTTTTATCTCCACCACCAAAGGTTGAGGGAGGTTGTTTTTACCCGTTTGTCTGTCTAACTGTGAGCAGGATATCTGAAAAAGTTATGAACGGATTCAAACTAATCTTGGTGGACAGGTTGGGTGTGTGATGAGGACGAATTGATTAGATTTTGGTGGAGATCCACATCCGGCTGCCAGAATTTTTGAAAGTGATTCTTCACCATTGAGAGATCGGGCCAAAAACGATGTACATCATGATATATGAAAAAGTTATTGATATATTCAAACGAAACTTGGTGGACAGATTGGGTGTTTGACAATGACTAATTGATTAGATTTTGGTGAAGCTCCGGATCCAGATCCAGATAATATAATTTTTTTTAAAGTAATTATTCACCATTGAGAGATAGGGTCAAAAACGATATGTAGCACAATATCTCAAAAAGTTGTGGACGGATTTGAACGAAACCTGGTGAATGAGTTGGGTAGGTGATGAGAACAGCCTGATTATTGCAGTTTAGAACACAAGTTTTCACTTTCTGGTGTGGCCGAGTTCGTCAATAAACTTCAGATGAACTTACCATTCTTCGCCTTGCAGGAGCGCCCATCTAACTGAAGGAGGTATCCCTCAACACAGCCACATGTATACGAACCACCGGTGTTCTGGCACTGCTGACTGCATGACCCGTAAATGTTGCACTCGTCAAAATCTGTTTGCACATTTGGTCGAGATGAGAACAAGAGTGTGTGAATCAGCTGAGAGTTCAAGCCCAGCAAGCTTGGGCAAAAAAAAAAAAAGAAGAAAGCCTTCATGGTAACATAAAAACGTCCGCTCTCAGTTGCACAAAGCAAATCAAATTGCATTAAACAATGTGACGGTTCAACCAGCACAGCTTTTTTCTCGAAGTGTACTTTGTTATTTGTTTTAGTGCTTTTTTTTTTTCATTCACTGAAATGTGTTTCGGTAACCTTAATGTAGTCAATGATAGATGGAGAATAATGGGTAAAACAACCGTACACAGGAACATGGGAATTTGAATCAGTGCTTTCTGGATTATATAGTCGTGCTACAGCACATACCCTTACAACAAATCCTTCATACAATTTTCCAGGGGATCTGATAGAAATTCCATGAGAATATCAGCAGATCTCATCAAGCTATTTTGTAAAGGGATATAAAGGAAGTGTAAAACACATTCACGTTGAAAATACAAAGAAAATCATTTAACTTGTACTAAAGGAGGCAAAAAGATCTAATCTGCATCGCCGGCAAACGTGAAGGGGGATTGGCATACCTTTGCAACCACGGCCATCTTCAGTGACTTCGTAGCCATTGGCGCAATAGCATGCTGGCCCATCGCGTGTTATCGCACACTTGTGACGGCACATTGTCGGGGTGCAGTTTGCTGCCATTGCTGATGATGTAATGTGGATGGAAAGGGAAAGAAAAGGTCCGTCATTTGCCAATACTCTTACAAGTCCCGTTCAAAGCCTTTTTCAACACGCTTTATGGACACAGCATTCCTTCACTCACTCATAATGTTGAATCGTTTTGTTTTATACGTGCTTATCAATCTTCATCAGCCATTTGCACAGCAGCAGTAACCCCGGCGTTATGAAAACCACACATTACGTACACTGTGGCATTTACACCTTGATGGAATGGTGTTGTTGGAAAATCTCAGAATTGTGCAAAAACTGTACATTGATGTCGGATTTGCATTAGACTAAAGAAAATGAAATATTATGAGTCTCAGAATTGTGCAATTTGCAATAAAACATGTCAGGAACATCAATGCACAATTTAAATGAAATCTCAGTCAAAAACAACACAATTAAATCAGAAGTAAATCTGTATATTTGGCAAAGACAACATAATTGTTTTCCATCTTCAGCACAATCACTTCCTCATTACATGAGAAACATATGGATATATATATATATATATATATATATATATATATATATATATATATATATATATATATATATATATATATATATACATATACACGAGCAAATACAACCCGCCGCTTCACTGATGGGGATAATAAAGGGGGGGAGGGAGAAAGAGGGAGGGGCAGAGAGAGAGAGAGAGAGAGAGAGAGAGAGAGAGAGAGAGAGAGAGAGAGAGAGAGAGAGAGAGAGAGAGAGAGATAGAGGAGGCAGGTGAAGGGTGAGAGGGGAGAGGGAAGGCAGAGAAGATGAAGAAGGAGGAGCGAGGAAGGAGGGGAGGTGGGGAGAGCGACACCTCACAAAACGTCGCTATTCAGAGAGTGGTGAGAGAGAGAGGAGCATGAGAGAGAGATAGAGATAGAGATAGAGATAGAGATAGAGATAGAGATAGAGATAGAGATAGAGAGACAGGCCCGTAGCCAGTGCTCAGTATTAAGGGGGGAATATGAACTGGATTGGGGGGCACAATTATTATATTTAATATTTTTGATAACCCGGTATACTATTGTATTCATGCAGCATTGACACATCTATACTGAGGTTGCCGTCGCATACTAACCAAATTGATCTCAGCTAGATTTAATATGTTCTGATGTTTTTGGCCTAAAATTATTCGAATGCAGGAGAGCCGCAACAAACTGGCACATTCACAATGCAAATATTCAATGATTAAACAATTGGCACCAATTCAGGTGCACTTATACAAGGTGTTGTGAAGAATTGGCATTAGAAAATTAATATACCAGAGATATAATAACTAAATGGGGGAGGTTGGCACCAGAATCAGTGCACTTTGAAATAAGATACAGTAGGCTATGACCTGCGATCATCACGTTAAACTATCAACATCAAATGCGACCAGCCTGAAGATACCACAAGGTCTGCATTCAAAGCAGTCAATTACACAGACGTAAGGTTATGTACAAAGCACGAGATATGGGATATGCAAAGCACCAAACACAACATTTAACTTAAACATCAGAAGTACAAAGCAGCCGACCACGGCGGGTGCTGACCACAACTACACTGCAACCACAACTACACACGCATCGCCAGCAGTCACACACACAATCTGAACTCCTCGTATAGTTTTTATACCGCTGCACTCGCTGTCAGAAGAGCTGCAGGCGACGTGTCTCGGTGTGGAATCTTCTGAGGACCTTCTCCTTCCATTCATTCAGGCATTTACGTGTGAGGTCTCTCTCGAAGGCCAGCCGTACCAGTTGTGCCTTGAGTGCATGGCGCATGGACCGTCGATGGTCAGTGAAGACATTCCTCAATGTTGAGAATGAATTTTCACACATGGCAGTGGACGCACCAAGTGTTAGTCCAAGTCTCATAGCAGTCACTACACTTGGCATGGCTTCCAGCGTTTTGTGGTATGTTGAGAGGAGTTTTTGTGTTGTCCATCTCTCGTTTGGCTGCTTTTCTGTCTGTGAGCGAATAAACTGCTTTGCAACCACACACTCTGTTTCATTGATGGTTGACTTTGTTAATGTCATGATGTACTGGATGGAGCAAGTGGGGATCCAAAAACGTGCCATTTTCAGGATTCAAGGCAGCGAGTGAACGGGCGAGTTGTGTGTTGCGCTCACTGAAGCGCTGAGCGATCTCTCCAAGCACAGTGTCAATTGCGCTGTAAAAACCCTCTGCAGTTCCGTCTTGTCATTGTCGTTGTTTTGTCCTGTAGTCTCCAAAACTACAAACTATTCCAAGTTCTTATACATTGTGCATCTCCGTTTTGGTGGTGCAGGTGTAGAAGTGCGAGCATCGTTGGCCTTGTTCCACAGATCAGTGAACTCATCCTCAGAGCGGAGTTTCTTCAAGCACTCTGTAGCACTCGCCACCAGTTCCAACCCCGTTAGTAAGTCCATGTCCTCTGCCTGCAAGAGTCTGTTAGGGCCATCTAACAACATCAGCAGTTTTTGTACAAAGATAGCAATGAACATGAAGGCAGGCCCAGAGACTTCCCGCAAAAGCCCAATAGCCTCCATCCTCATCTCTTCACTGTAGGCGCGCTCTGCATCAATCTCCGACAGTAAGGATGTGATATCCTTAAAAGATCCTATAATCACAGACACGGTGGCTAAATGTCCCGTCCACCTTTGATCAAGAAGTCGTTTTAACCGCTCACCTTTATACTGTGCAGCAACAGTGGGCTTTCTGAAGAATTTGTACAGGCAACAACAAACCTCGAGGAAATCAGTGACAGCTTTCTCTGCTGCCAGTGTGTGGACAACTACCAGATGGAGTTGGTGATTTAAGAAGTGCACATAGGGGATTTTTCTTTCCAATATCTCTTGCAACAACTTTTGCACACCACCATGCTTCCCAGCCATTACCGAAGCCCCATCGTACACCTGACTTTATATTTTTGACGTGTCAAGTCCTGTTTTTATCAGCTCCGCAATTATTCGGTCTGTCAATGTTTTTGCATCTCCAGCGTCGGCTGTAGCTATTGTGAGTAGACGCTCTGTTGCTTCATTTGATGCCGATACAAAGTGAATGATGATTGATATGTTCTCACATTCAGTGGGGTCCCTCGTCCCATCCACATTGATGGTAAACCACGATGTACCTACTTCTTCCACGATGGCATCCGTCACAACATTACTCAATGTGCAGATCGGTTCATTCTGCATTTCCGGACTAGTATAGCTTGCATTTCGTGGGATATGCTTTATTATTTCGGCAAGCTCGGTGTCTTTTTTGAGTGTGCAGTTTAAAAGCGAGAGGAAGAGCCCACTGTGCCCGTCTGACATATCCTCAAAATTATCAAGGCTCCCTCTAAAAAGTATCTGATTTTCGGCGAGAAATCCCACAACATCGATAAGAGCAGACACATAGTACCGGTTTCTATTTCGCTGGTCAGCATTGAGGAGTGTGGAAACCTCCTTACCACAATCGATGTGCCTCTCATTCTCCTTCAACCTCAAAACACAAGTTAAATGTTCCTTTGAAGTTGCGTGAAACCCCCTGCCTTTCTCCACTGCATGTTTCCAATTCCGGTAGCCTCGCACTGTGAAAGTAGAGTCCACTGGGCCACGTGTGGTGTTAAACTTCCCACATGGATAGCAGAATGCTGCATCTGTCTGCACACTGTATTCCAGCCATTCATTAGTCTGGTACCATGAGGACACAAACGAGCGACTCTTGTTCTGCAACAGATGGCCGGGGTACCGCTGTAGAACAACTTGATTCGGTCTCTCACTTCCAAGATCATCGAGAAGCAGCTTGACAGTCACACCCGACCCCGAGGCCGCCGCCGAGCGTGGAAACTCGGCTGTCTGTGCTGGGCCTACAGCCGCAGGGCTGACGTTGCTGGCTTGGCCATGTTGGCAAGCTTCTGTCGGTATTTCATCGACAAGATCGTCTCCTCCTCCTCCTCCTCCTCCTCCCACAACATGTCTTTCATCATCTTCTTCATTTTCGTCGCTTGCATTTTTTACTTTTCTGAGCCATTTTCGTATATCCATCATCCACGTCTTTTTCTCCTGCTGCAAGCTCGTGCTCTGTGATTCGTCCCTCGTGACTTGCGTCACTAATCTCGCGAATCGCGAGATTTGACGGTTTTATTTATTAAATGATCCATCCATCAAAAACAGGTTTTATCTGCATTATTTCAAATGTAAGCATGATTGCAAACACACAGATTTTTAATTTTTATTATAAAATTACTTTTGTAAGATGGAGGGTTGACGGTGGAGTTGATTTTGTAAGATGGAGGGTCATGTGGTGCATGTGCACTTCATCTTTAATAATGTAAATTTATGTCTTTTCCTTAATCGTATTATTATATTATGACTATATTACATTTATACCTAACTTACAACCAATCAGGTGACCTGCTCAATAGGGTCTCCATATCGAAGATGCTGATTGGCTATTCCTTAAAACTAAATGATCCACGATATATATAGATATAACCACCCACAACATCGACATTCGACACGAGGTCTTGGCTGCTGGCGTTGGTGCTTGCGTTAGCTTTTATCTTGTGGTCTTGGACTGTATTGTCTTTCCAATTGCTTTTGGAGATGTGCTGGGAAGCGCACACTTATCTCTTGACTGTTATTCAAAGAAGGATATTATTAAAGAACAGTTTATCCAAGAAGGCCTTATTATTCACCACGTTGAACATCTGGAATAAGGGTTTTAGTTCACACAGGTGAACTCTTAAACAGCAAGGTCACAGTGGGCGCTCGTCCTGAAACACTAAGTTGTTCACAGGGTGCAACAGGGCATAAATGGGTGGTGTACAAGTGGGGGGCACCAGATGCGCCATGGGGGGGCATTGCACCCAAATGCCCCCCCCCATAGCGACGGGTCTGGAGAGAGAGGAAGAGAGAGAAAGAGAGAGAAAGAGAGAGGAAGAGAGGAAGAGGGAGAAAGAGGGAGAGAGAGAGAGAAAGAGAGAAAAGAGAGAGAGAAAGAGAGAGAAAGAGAGAGAGAGAGAGAAAAAAAGAGAGAGAGAGGGAGAGAGAGGGAGAAAGATGGAGAGAGAGAGAGAGAGATATAGAGAGATAGAGATAGAGAGTGATAGGGAGAGAGAGAGAGATATAGAGAGAGAGAGAGAGAGAGAGAGAGAGAGAGAGAGAGAGAGAGAGAGAAAGAGAGAAAGAGAGAAAGAGAGAAAGAGAGAAAGAGAGAGAAAAAAAAAAAAGAGAGAGAGAGGACACACACACACACACACACACACACACACACACACACACACACACACACACACACACAGGCAGAGACAGCGAGAGCAAGAGAGGTGTGGGAGGAGAGCACTGCATTTTATGAGGAAGGGGAGCGAGGAGGGGACAGAGAGTGAGGAGGAGGGAGGAGGGAGGAGGAAAAATAAAAGACAGGTGAGGGTTGGAGGTGGGGTTAGCAAAGAGAATGACATGTGATACTTAAGACCGAAAACGGAAAAAACCTCCTCAGAACAGCTGTACACACAACGACACAACACAGTTTGTAAAGCAATCCACCAGCACATCTGCCAAAACTTTGATATTCCAGTTCCAGAAAATTTGTTGGAAAATGAACCAAAAGCAATCACTGAAAATATTGAAGTACCACTCACATTTGACCTTATGATCCCATTGTGCATGAACATCGAAAATAAAGCATTGCGACCAGATATCATGCTTTGGTACAAAATTAAAAAGAGAAGGCGGCATTACTAATTGAGGTGTTAATACCAGTGATTTTTGATTAACGGTGCAGAAATTAAGAAAATGACCAAATACTAAGACCGAAAGCATGAAGTGAAAATATCCTGGAAGCTGAAGAAAGCCAAAGTTGTACCAGTGATGGTGAAGAACTTCACGGGAATTACGACGAAAAACCTCACACAGATATTAAAAACCGTCCCTGGGAATATTACTTCAAACAAACTACAGTTGGAAGATGTCCAGGGCTCAGTGACTATCCTGAAGAGAGCTCTCAGCACAAAACTTTGAGAACAGAAAACTTCACAGTTTGGTCTGTGAATTGTGACCCCTTACTGAAATAAAGGTGGATACTTTGACCCCACCATGGGAGGACTCCATTCCACATTCTGAAACCCACATATGTAGATACCAATCAACGACACACACACACACACACACACACACACACACACACACACACACACACACACACACACACACACACACACACACACGACGGTGTCTACTTCAAGACCTGGGAGGGATCCATTCCACCTTCTGAAACCTGCACATGGAGATAACCAGAGTTGGTGTCAAAGCCACCCAATGCTCGCCTGTTTCTACATTTATCATTTTTAAAAGACTCGTCTAATAATTAATATTTTTTTATAAAGCATTGCAGTGAAGTCTGATCCAAATAATTATAAAGCAATATATGTATTTGTATTTTGTAATCAGTAACAAGAGCACAAGTGAGCACAATATACACCCGAACAAGAAGGTATATACAGGATTGTGCTACTAAATGGAAAACAGCATCCTGGTTGTCATGGCAACCACTTTAGATGACGAACGTATGTCGGGACACACCGTCTCCACAGTCTGTACCTATGTACCAAATATGAAACGTGAAAGTTGAAAACTTTGGGAGTTAGAGTGTTATGTGGACAGGAACGGATGGAAAACAGAATCCTGGTTGCCATAGCAACCACTTTAGATGACGAATGTGTCCTGACACATCGTCTCCACAGTCTGTACCTATGTACCAAATATGAAACGTGAAGTTGAAAACTTTGGGAGTTAGAGTGCGGACAGGAACGGATGGAAAACAGCATCCAGGTTGCCATGGCAACCACTTTAGATGACGAACGTGTCGTGACACACCGTCTCTACAGTCTGTACCTATGTACCAAATATGAAACGTGAAAGTTGAAAACTTTGGGAGTGAGAGTGCGGACAGGAACGGACGGACGGACGGACGGACGGACGGACAGACGGACGACCGGAATCACATAATACGGCCAAATATACAAATATATATATATATATATATATATATATATATATATATATATATATATATATATATATATATATATATATATATATCGGGCATATAAAAAATAGTGTGGTAGATAAAAACATTAGAAAGGAAAAAATAACTTGCACCAAAAACTTTAACATTTTCATGCTCACGCCGGGGGTATCGCTATAGCTCTCTGTTCTTCGAACAGGCAAGCTAAAAACCAACAACCAACACACAAACTCACACTCACATACTCACACTCACACACTCTCTCACTCTCTCTCTCTCTCTCTCACACACACACACACACACACACACACACACACACACACACACACACACACACACACACACACACACACACACACACACACACACACACACACGTGAAGTATGTATATAAAAATGACAAAGACAGATATTTACCTTTACACAGAGTTCTTTGAAAGGGGAATTCAAGTGGGAAATTCGCAAAATTCAATTCAAAAATATATCAAGGCACAGAACACAAAAGGTATTCTCTGTTTTATACCTTCACAACCAGATCATGGCAAACACATGGTCGGATGGACCTTTTTTTTTCATATACATACGTGTCGATGTCAAAGTGAGGGGTGGATTATATAAAAAGGGGATCGCACAAAAAGGTAAAACAAAACAATATCCTGTAAAAATAAAATTGCACATTTTCAGCAGATGAGACAACTCAAGAAGCACCAACCGCACGGCACCACAGGGCCCAACACAGGCGGAAACGTACGTCTGTCTAATCGATGTTCCATTGAGAGCATAGGTACTTTGACCGAAACGAACAACCAAGCAGCTTGGAGAGCGCTCGCTAAGTGGCTTTAGCACTCAAACAAAACGGTTGAAAATCAACGGCTCGTTTTGCACGCGATTCGCAAACACATTAAACACACACCTCTCAGAGACGCCAGAAATGTCAAATATGTCCGAATTGGACAAATGAACACTTTTCTTGGAGTCGGAACTGCTTGTAAGTTCGATTCTGGAGCTTAAATTTTGAAATTCTCCTTCGTTTAAGAGACACTCATGGTGATCCCATGTGCGGAAATGAAATAAAGCAACGAACGCTGACATAGTGCAGTGTTTTTAAGTATTGCGATGTACTCAGCGATTCGTAAATATGATGAACAGACATTTGATAATATGAGTGAGGAAAGTGAAGAAAAAAAAAACTTTTTCGTAAAGAAATCATTGCGTCCTGTTGCGAGTCAGGGCATGGTTGCGCAGGTCAAAAAACATGGTGGCTTCAGAACCCAGTGAGTTTACCAAGGAACCACCTTCAGACTCCAGAGAGTGAGGTGGCTGAGGATTGCCTCATGAAGGATATAATTAAATAAGGCCATTAATTATCTTCAACAAAGGTGTATTAATTAACCTAAACACCCAATTTTCACTCTTGAACTTCCTTGGAGTTTTGTTTGTGTGCACATATACATAGATATCTATGTGCATAAATACATTTAAATTTCACATTTTCTTCTGTATCTGTGGAACAGGAGGGAACATTGCTTCCTTTGCTGAAAGTAAATAGGTATATCGGCTTAGTTATAAGACTCGTCATTTCTTTAAATTATCAGATTTCACAACAGATTTCAACAATTATTTGGTCAGGACGATATCCGATCCTAAAAAGCGAAAAAATATTTTGATGATATATTTTACTTAGTCCGTGAGAATAGATCGTGGAAAATCATCTCATAAAATGCATGAAATCGTTCCAAGCTCCTAATTTGAAAACTATAGTACTGACAAAAAAACGACGTATTCAGCGATTCATAGCTATGATGAACAGGCATTCGATAATATGAGTTAGGAAAGTAAAAAAAAAAAAAAACTTTTTCATGAAGAAATTGTTGTGGCCTGTTCCAAGCCAAGGCATGGTCGAGCAGACCAAAAAAACATGGCTGCTTCAAACCCCACTGAGGATACCCAGGAAATGCCTTAAGACTCAGAGAGCGAGGTGGCCGAGGATCGCCTGATGAAGGATATAATTAAATAAGGCAGTTAATTATATCTTCAAAAGGGGTGTTTTAATTAACCCAAACACCCAATTTTCACTGCTGCACTTCCTTTGATTTTTCTTAGTATGCATGCAAAGTTCCAGGCTGCTCGGTTTTCTAGTTTTGTAGTTGCAGAGGGGACACACTGACTGACTGACACACACACAAAAACACACACACACACACACACACACACTTTATGCAAAGCTTACGGCGGAGCTGCCACTTGGATCTGAAACAAGCGTGAAGCCTTGTTTTTTTGCGCGGGAATTGGGGTTCAAAGAACAGCCAATCTGGAAAGGCTTCGGACAAATGGCCATCTTTGATGACGAGTCAAAAGATAGGAAAACAAGCTATTTGAAGAGCAAATAAATCATCCAATCTCTGTAAAATGAATCACACTGTTTTGTTTTCATTTAGTTTAATGGGATCATTCATCAGTATTGTCATGACGAAATACAATCTACATTCTAAACAAGACATTTTGACGAAGCTGTACATTACAGCCTCCTTACAATCCACATCAGTTTTCTCGTCTTGTCTTCCACTTACCCCCTCCCCCCCCTCCCCCCCTCTCCCAATTTTCCAATTGATCACACTCCGGGTCAGGAAACGTAAATGGCAATTGATTTTGCGGGTATTCGAAGGAATGGAGTGGCTTAGTACAACGACATTGCATGCTTCCAAACACAGTTAATAGCAATTATGACTTCAAATAACAGAAATTACATCACTTGCATATATTACCTGAGAACTGAGAGCATTATGCCTGATGTTGGCTTAATGGTTGGGGTAGTGGGCTTAGGATCTTAAGATCCTGAGTTCAAATCAGACTTGGCTGTTGAATTAATACCAGGTGGGGTTGACTCTGCCTGTCATCCTTCCGAGGTCGGCAAAATGAGTACCAGCTTGCTGGTATCCTGTGGCGGAGTGGCATCCCGTCCAGGATTGCGTCCACTACCCAAGGAGACTGCAAAGGCAGCACCAACGCTGTGCACAGAGTCTGGTCCTGATCGATGGATGAATGGATGGATGGATGGGATGAGAGCATCGCAGACTGATTTTCACCAATCCATTATACAGGGTTATATACTGAAAATAAACCAATAACTAGAACATGAAGGAATTAGCTTGTTTGGTGCAAACAGAGCTCTGCTGTGGTATGTGTGAGACTGACTTACCATGTGGAGGAGTCTAAGCATTGGTTAGGGTGGTGGGTGTGGGGGGGGCATGCTGCCCCAGGGCAAATCAGTCAAAGAAAAATGGCTAACATTCCAGGAGGAAAGTGTGGCCATGAAACCTCTGGTAAGCTTGGCAGGCCTCCAGAGCTCTTTATGCTGCATCAAAATGATCTTCATGATCCAAAGCTATTTGTGCGGCCAACGATGTGGGTTATAAATGGGTCTGTGATTATTATAGCTCAATGTGGAGAGGATTCATCTTATTCACCAGATTTTAAACAAATTGGCCTGGAAAGAAAAACCACATAACTATGATGCACACAAAATGGAGGAATTTTGAACACTACAGCACCCCCCCCCCCCCCAAAAAAAACCCCTACCTCACCGCTCCAAAGTCTTGAATATACTTCTTCCCTTTCTGCCCCCTCACTACTATGTTTCACCACTTATTTTCTCTCCTTCCTTTCATCAAATTAAACGTTCTCAAAAATTGAACCTTCACCCCCCACCACCCCCTTCCTTCCCTTCCTCAATCAAGTATAGAATACATAAAGAGGGGCCAGCAGCTGATGGTAAAGTATATATTTTGTATGATGACTGTGTTTTGCAATATTTTCTCAATGAGGAAGAGTTGCTGATTATATTTAATGCACAACCACTCTCTCAATCTCAAACTTTGATGAGTAGAAGAGAAAACTAGCCTTAATCATAAAGGTTTGTATCATTCTGCATTGGTGGACAGGTAGAATGGTGGATACTCATTGGCATAATGGTTGGTGCATCTGCTCTGAGTCTGGGAGATTGAAGGTTCACTTCCAACCCTGGCCGATTCAAATGCAGAGTTTAAAAATCATACGTGCTGCTTCCTTGCTCTGTATGTGCAACATTTAAAGGATGGAGCACCGACAAACCCCATTGGTTGGCATCCATATAGGGAGCAGGTAATTCCAACTTAATTGCCCTGCCAAGTGCAGAGACAAAAGCAACGTTAAAAAAGATGGTGTCGCTGGTACCCAGAGTGCCGGGGGAATTGATGCCACTTCCCCGAAGCTCAGTGGTTGTGCTTGTTTGAGGTATTGTCTTGTGTTGTCTCGTGTGTGTGTGTGTGTGTGTGTGTGTGTGTGTGTGTGTGTGTGTGTGTGTGTGTGTGTGTGTGTGTGTGTGTGTGTGTGTGTGTGTGTGTGTGTGTGTTTGATATTGCAGCTTCTCTCGACAGGCCTTAATCCTTGTAGAAAAAAGAAAAACTGGTCAAAGTATGCTAAAAAACAGAAAAAGAGCTGATGGATTGGACATTAAACCTTTGGCAGAGCAAAATGGCATGTTCTTGTGTTTACAGTATATCTTAATGCAACTCCCACCTCCAAATTTCCAAACTGGTTCCTCTTCTCCTTGCCTCCACTTTACATTGTACTTTGTCTTATCTGGGTGTATCTTCCAAGGGCACAATCCAGGTTGTGGAAGAGTGCAGTTTTGAAAAAATAACAAGTAAACACAAAAAAAGTGCATCCTTTTCTACAAACTCAGTTGATGTAAACCAACAGCAGATCAAGGTTTGATCCACTTGTTGTGCAACACTTGTAATTATGACAGGCAGATGCACAAGGACCAAACAAGGCCTCAAAGTGTTTCACAGAAACCACACGAGATGATCCTTTCCAGAGCCTTAGGCAAGAGGTAAAATCTCACTATCATTCAGCACCACACCCACGAAACATCCATGCTATTAACTCGAGATGTCACTCTTCTCTCTTTTGTTTCATGTAGTAATGTACTTGATGGGAACGCAAAACCGACCTGCTCCACAAAGCACCCATTTCTGCCTCGATCATGGACCTGCAGAGCAGCACCTGCCTGTGTGCTCTGGTATAATCAAACCAAATGGTGGACATATGAGAGTAAACTGCCTCTTTGCAAATAGTAGGATTGAATTGATATTGATATATATATATATATATATATATATATATATATATATATATATATATATATATATATATATATATATATATATATATATATATATATATCAGGAAAAAAATTAAATGAGTCATGGATGTAGCTTCTGGACGATCTTTATGGAGACAAGCGTTTGGCCGATTAAGCCTTCTTGGTCTTCCTCAATGAGAGCGAACGTTTATTCACAATTTAAGGGATCAAACTAAACACTGTTATAGGTGAAGGTGTTTACATGTCAGGAATACCTTCAAAAACATGTACAAACCAAAATTCACTGTTTTTTTTTCAATGAAATTTCACTCACAAAAAGCCAAAGGCCACTCAAGGTGGGGGCTAAAAAAAGTATTCAGCCCCTTTGGTTGTAAAAGTATTCAGCACTTGAGATCAGTAATTGTTGGAAACAACTTTTGCAGCAATGACTACACCGAGTCTTTTTTGGGTCTTTTCCAGCTTGACACAGTGAGATGGTGAAATATTCGACCATTCTTCACATGAAAATTGCTCTCGTTCTGCCAAGTTTGATGAGGATCTTCAATGAACTGCATTCTTCAAGTCTAGCCATAAACGTTCAATTGGGTTAAAATCGGGACCTTGACTCGGCAACTCAAGAACATTCATTTTCTTCTTCAGTGTGGCTTTAGCATTTCGCTTCGGATCATTCTCCTGTTGAAATGTGAAACGTCTATCGAGTTTCAGATTCATGGCTGACTCAAGTCGGTTTTCGTCAGTGATTCGCCTGTACTTTGCACCGTTCATTGTCCCTTCCATCCTGACAAGCTCCCCAGTCCCTGCTGATGAAAAGCAGCCCCATAACATGATGCTGCCCCCACCATGCTCGACAGCAGGGATGGTGTTGACTGGGTGATGTGCAGTGCTCGGCTTGCACCAGACGTAATGCTTTGAATTTGGACCAAAAAGTTCAATTTTGTCTCGTCGGACCACAAAGCTTTTCTCCACATGGCTGCAGTATCATAAAGATGCTTTTTCGCAAAATACATACAAGCTTGTAGATGTGTCCTTTTCAGTCATGGCTTCTTTCTTGCCACCTGTCCATAGAGGTCAGCTTTTAGAAGGGAATGGGATACTGTTGAATGATGAACACTGACTCCCATTGCAGACATAGAGCCTTGCTGATCTTTCAAAGTCATTGTTGGATTTACAGTGACATTCTGAAATAGTTTCCTGCTTGCCTGGGTACTGAGTTTGAGTGGGCAACCTGATCTGGGTCGGGTCTGGGTGTTATGACACGTCGTCCACTTCTTAAGGATGGATTTCACCATACTCAAAGGGATAATGAGTGACTGAAATATTCTTCTAACCCTCTCCTGACTGGTGCTTCTCCACCACTTTATGTCTGACTTCTTTGGAAAGCTCCTTGGTCTTCATGTCTGCCTTGTTATTTGACCAAGTGAGTTGCACCTTAAAACTCCTTCGAAAAGTGGTGGGAGCTTAATTTTTCAGTTAAACCATTGATGACAGACAGGTGAAACCTATTCCAGTTATTTTGTAACTTTGCAAACAAATAATTTGCTCCTGCAGTGATTTTGGGTTAATTAATGAGGTAAAGAGGTTGAATACTTCTGCAACTGAGAATCATCCGAGTTTCTCTGTTAATCGAACTGATTCACATTTCATCTGCATTTATTAGCTTTATCACTTTGGAGTAGTTTGTGAAGACTTTATACATCAAGTTTGATTTGACAGCATTAAGAAATACGATCAGGTGGCATCAAAATGTGAAAACTTTGGAGGGGGGTAAATACTTTTGCAGGCCACTGTCGGTATCCATTATTCCCTCTGCTGCATAAGGTGAAGGTTATGTTTTCACCCCTTTCCGTCTGTTTGTTACTTGCAAAATCGAAGATTTTCCAAGTATATTTGTCAGTCGATTTTGTTATTGGGTCGTTGATCTGGTCGAAAAAAAAAATTGAGATTTTTTTTTTCTACTCTTATCAGTATTTCCGTCGATATGTTTGTCTGTCTGTCTGTGCTTGTCTGTATGTGTCTGTTCGGTCCAGTGCTCCATTAATACAATGGCGATTTCGATGAAACTTGGTTGGTAGGTTCATACCATGACAGAGTTGAGTGCAAATGAGAACCGTTGCTATGGACACCACCGTTGCCTAGCAACGGGACTTTGAAATTTTCGAAAAATAATAAAAAAATCAATTTTTTCGAAAATCAAAAATCGGGCCATGAGCGACTGTGGGCAGTACATTCAGCCATATGTCAAAAATTTCCAGCTGGATCCTATGAAAACTGTCGGAGAAGATAGACTTTGAATGAACCCTGGTCAAAAACAATAAAAAAACGAAATTCGTTATATCTCAGAGACTACGAGTCAGATATACATGAAACTGGTATGGTAGATTCATGGTATGTCCCAATTATGTGTGAGAAATAACCTTTGTGTATATATATATATATATATATATATATATATATATATATATATATATATATATATATATATATATATATATATATATATATATCTTCTTCTTCTTCTTCTCCTTTCGGCTGCTCCCGTTAGGGGTCGCCACAGCGGATCATCCGATCCGCATAGTGATTTGGCACATGTTTTACGCCGGATGCCCTTCCTGACGCAACCCTGGTCGCCTCTTACGACACAGGGATATGGTACACCTATTTTAACCGGGGTATACACCGGCCCAGTACACTGGTACTCATTTCGCCGACCTCGGAAGGATGACAGGCTGAGTCAACCCTCTGGTGTATTAATTCAGTGGCCCAACGGGACTTGAACTCAGGACCTTTTGGATCCCAAGCCGCTGCCCTAACCACTGCGCCAACACACCAGGCATATATATATATATATATATATATATATATATATATATATATATATATATATATATATATATATATATATATATATATATATATATATATATTTGGGTCGGGCCTGGAGAGTCATGGATTCACTGGATAATAGGGTGTGGCGCTGCCGGTACCTTTGCGGGAGGACGAAAGTCCGAGTCTTCAGGTCCTTGGTGCTTCCATTCTTGCTCTATGGATGTGAGACTTGGACTCTGACCAAGGATCTGAGATGGAGACTTAATTCCTTTGGTACCAGGTCTCTTCGGAGAATCCTTGGCTATCGCTGGTCGGATTTTGTGTCCAACGAGCGGTTGCTGAGAGAGAGACTCAAATGAGATTTGTTACCTGCATAGTGCGTGAGTGTCAGCTGTGGCTGTATGGACATGTGGCTCATTTCCTGACGCTGATCCTGCTCACCAGATTCTCTCAGCGAGGGAGTCTCATGAGTGGAGGAGGCCAATTGGCTGACCACGTGCCTCGTGTTTGCAGCAGGTTGATTGGCATCTGAAGGTGATTGGGATGGGCCAGGCATCTGCCTGGGGGATTACCAGACGGAGGCCCCTGGAGTACCGGCGGAAAGTGGACGCAGCGACGCGCTGTTCTGGCGCATGTTCCCATACCTGACCTGACCTGACCATTTTTCCAGTTTTTAGTGAAATTTAAGCAGTTCAAGTCCAGTGAATAACCTGAAATGGTACAAAACTAAGCGGTAAACATCCAGAGGTTAAAAAAGTTTAGGATTCCAAAAAAAGAAAAATAATGTAAATGCCAGAGTTGTTCAAAAAGGCCCTTTTTGGTGAACAAGTAATGGGTTAGCAACTGCAGCTGTTTTGCAGCAATGGAAGTAAATTAAGCCTTGAAAGTTGATGCAAACCATTCCTACAGGTGTCCCACCTTTTGTTGATAAGGTACAAACCCCATGTCCGTATAAAAGCAGTGTAGGAACAGACTGTGCTGCTGCACCCTCTGAAGCATTATTTGGATAATATTGCACTGCAGGGAGTAGTATATTGCTGTCATAATAACGAGAAGAAGACAATTAACAAAGGAAGACAGACAGACCATTCTCTCTCTATCGAGTGCAGCCTGTGGCTGCTGGTTGCATCATTGGTTGGGACGTGGCAATGCCGCTGATGCAGTGTACCCCTTACCAGTACACGGGTACTCATTTTGCCGACCTCAGAAGGATGACAGGCTGAGTCAACCTCCCGGTGTATTTTAATTCAGCAGCCAACGGGGCGAGAACTCGGGACCCTAGGATTCCCGAGCCGCCACCACAACCACGAAGCCAATACCAGGCTTTGACAGGCCATTATAACCCTTAAAAGAGTAGGTCCTTTCTTTGGAGAAATTGCAAAGCCAGCCAAGGTGTCAGTGTGTACAGTTTCCTGCACCATCAAAAGGCACTTGGAAACTGGAGGAAACTCTGACAGGAAGAGGTCTGGCAGAACCAAAGCCACAACACAATCAGAAGACAAGTTTCTGAGAGTCAACAGCTTGCGTGATAGGTGGCTCACAGGACAGCAGGTTCAATTACAGCTTAACACTGGTCGAAGTAAGGAAGTCTCAGTTTCAACTGTGAAGAGAAGACTTCGAGCTGCAGGTTTGACAGGTCGAGTGGCAGTGAGAAAGCCATTGCTAAAATGGCAAAATAAGAAAAAGAGGCTTGCCTGGGCCATGAAGCCCTGCCAGTGGACTACTGAAAACTGGAAGAAGGTCTTATGGACCGATGAATCAAAATTTGAAATCTTCAGTTCATCACGCAGGGTTTTTGTATGCTGTCGAGTAGGCAAAAGGATGGGTCCTCAGTGTGTGACACCAACTGACAAACATGGAGGAGGAAGCGTGATGATCTGGGGCTCTTTTGCTGGATCCAGAGTCGGCGACTTGCACAGAGTGACTGGCACCCTGAACCAAAAGGGCGACCACAGCATTTTTCAGCGCCATGCAATACCCTCTGGCCTACGCCGAGTTGGTCAGGGGTTCATGCTGCAGCAAGATAACGACCCAAAACAAACCTCCAAGCTTTGTTAGAACTACCTTAGAAGAAAAGAACAAGACGGAAAGCTTCAAATCATGGAATGGCCAACGCGGTCTCCAGACTTAAACCCCATCGAGCTGGTTTGGGATGAACTGGACA
>NC_140964.1:113075923-113113423 GCF_056783735.1 Eptatretus burgeri
AACACCCCAAAGACCCAATAAGACATTGAAGACCTTTTATTACGCCCAAAACCCCATTAGACACCAAAGACCCTTTAAGACCCCAAAGACCCATATGACTCTTTAAGACCTTGAAGACCTTGAAAACCCTGAAGATCCCAATAACATTTAGACCCTTTCAACTTGTAAGACCCATTACATCCTTAACACAGATGAGACACCTTGGACCCTTGACCATACAGAGCTTTAGACCAGTTGGACCTTTTGAGACCCTTTTTACTTGCATGACAGTTTAGACCCTTTCGACCCCTTCAATGCTAACTCCAAATGGAATGCACTCTCTCTTTAGACCATCGAGAACATTTTAAGCGCACACCACACAAACATCTATAGTCTTCTTGCAAAACACAGACTGTACTTCTTTTCAACAAGTAATGCGTAAACTTGACCCACGCAGAGGTGTATTACATACATGTACCATATATATTATGAAAATTTGGGTGTTTACATCGATGAACTTTATGTATTATATATGCCTACACTTTAATATACACCCTGTGAAAATTCCTTTGTGGGAGGAGGGAGAGGAAGGAGAGTTGGGTACAGAAGGGGGTAGAAGGAAAGAGGGGAAGGGGTCGGTGGGAGTCTGGGGGGGTGGGGTGGAGTTGGAGGGGAAGAGGTGGGATGAGGGAAGTGAGAGTGGGAGGGAGAAGGTGTGGGAGTCTGGAGGAAGGGAGTTGGGGTGGGAGTTCAGAAGGAGGGGCGTGGGATAGGAGGAGGCAGGGAACGGGTGAGGTGGGCGTCCGGAGGGAGGGTTGTGGATGGGTAGGAGGAGGGACCCGGTATTGCCTGGCAATGCCAGATACTTTTGCTAGTCTTAAATAAATATTGGAAACAGCATCTGCTGTTGTTGTTGTTATTTGTAAGCATTTCTAATGAAACTGTAATGAATTATAAAATTTAAAAATTTTCCCTTATGAATCATGAACCGCTGGAAACCCATCCTCTTTTTTTCTCAATGAAAGAATGCCCCAACATTCGCGGATTCGACATTCACGGCATTTTCTCGGAACGTATCCCCCGCGAATGTCGGGGTCTGATTGTACTTCGATTTAAATAAAGGTTCATTGGGGTGGTGTACAAGCGTGGTGTTCAGGACCGATGCTGGATGACTTCAAAGGCTATAAACTTCCATATTTTTTTTTATGGTGTGGTCCGCAAAAGCTTTCGTTGATGATGTCATGGTCCATATAAAGGAGAAGGTTGGGAACCGCTGGCCTCGATGCATGTACACTCGCTTCTGAGCTGCACAACCTGCGTTATCGAATATCGAGTCAACCCAGCTTTATACTCTCATCCCGAGGTTTCGCAGGCAGGGTAATACATCAATTTGTGTGCCGTCCCTCAGATGGACATTCATCCTGGCATCCCGTCTGCTCACAATAGTTGGTGGTCGTTAAAGATCCCTCTGTGTCCTTTGGAGAGTGATCACTGGCACCCTAACTAAATTCCAAAATCCTATCACTTTCATTTGAATGTCAGGTCTTGTCATCCGGTTCATGAAAGGATTGGGCCGAAGCATTCCCCAGCTGACCCACTACAAATGTAGAGGTAACTGGAGTTGTTAAAGAAGTAGTGGTAGTTGTTACACATGCATGGATGAACACACTCATGTCTGATAGGATGGTGGAGAGATAACGCATTTACCCTTAGATGTACTTACGCAGGCACCTGTATGGAGGCTCATGTCCAATAGAATGTTCATTCTGGTTTTGATTCTTAGAAAAATTATAATCCATCAGACTGATGATTCACAGGCAGCACATTGCATGAATAAGTGTGCCGTCCCTTGGATGGACACTCATTCAACTAGTGACCCATCTGCTAGTATTATTATTTGGTGTACAGTATATGATAAAGAGCCAACGATGTTTTTCTTGAAGAGTAGGTGAGTGGCCAATTATTGCCGAATTTCCAAATTATTGCCTTGACTACCACTGGGAAGAGAAAGGAAAACCACCCAGCGTAATCCTAGTCATGACACTGATTTACCAGATATGGATCATTGAGGCTCATAGAAGAGCAGAACAATAGGAGGCAATGTCGCAACAGACAAAATGGGGCAAAGACAAAGACATCAGGACAGCACAAGGAATTGTAAGAAAAGGGTCAAATAAGACGATCTCAGTGGGTGTTGTCAAGATCAGTCGTGGAAATGGGAGATCAATTATAATCAAAGAACGTCAGCATTTCAAAATAACGATGATTTTTCTGAAGTTCCTGAGGCTCAAAGACAACATTTTACATATACAAAGTGTGGCAATAAAGTTTGAGATGAGGTCAAAGGTCAGACAGCATCTCTGAATTGTGGTCCGAGAGAAATCGGTTTCCTTGGCAAGACATTTATTGTACTTCACAAAATGGACATTCCGATGTGGGAGATTTTGACAAAACATGAGGTTTGAGTTCTCAATCATTCTGTGGTTACTTTCTTCATCTATGTGTTACCTTCGCTTATTTCCTCGGGGATAAATGAGATGAAAGGCTAATGGGATGAGCAATGAGGATACTCTGCGCAGTCCTCTCCAGGAGACCTTTCAACAAGTCCAAAAATGTTAGATAAAGCGTGTCACACACAAACCTTAACCGGAGAAAAACACGAACTATTCCTCAGGTAAGGCAAATGCTACTCTTTTGTTTACATATAGTCCGTTAACTTAGGGTCCTTGCATCATCAAGTTGCAATGTTTAAAGAGCTATCCCATTCATCAGGCCAAACTCCCCGCATCCACCGTTTTTTGTTTTGTTTTTTTTTTTCACCTACCCTCCCCCCCCTCTACTTTCCTTCCCTTCTCTGGGCTCTCTCAACACAGATATATTAATTAAAAGCCAACAACAACAGCGAGGTGCAACTTTGCAATGAAGCCATCTTTCTTGAGGAAGATATGTGTCCAGTGGCTATCTGGAAATGAAAACAAAATAATTTGATTACAAGGAGAGTTTCTTAAAGTACAAGTCATCGAGTACGACAAAACAAGCAAATGTGAAAGCCGATACAGATGTGAGGCTTTACCCAAGCATCATGAGATGTTTTTTCCGCAATTGTACAAAAAGTACCCAAAAGATGGATGGAATCCATACAAGCGCTCAAGAATGAAGAACATGCTTGGAAAGATCAGAGAATACCTCCGCAGGAAATGGATGAAACTGCACGAGCTAGATAAAATGAGCCTCATGTTTTTGTTCATGCTTTTATTTCGCAAATAAAATCCAAAGAAGAATTCCTTCAAGCATTGCAGAGTTCCATATGAAGTTCAAGGGGGGGACCGTGTGGTGTTGCGTGAGGAAGAAGGGTTGGAACTTTTTTTTTTTAAGCTGAGTCAGAAGGCAACTTCTGTAATGCAGACAGTATGTGAAAAACAGATAAAGATTTCCAGTGGACCAAGCATCCAAGTCAGTGGTCCCTGGCGGGGAATTTTCATCGTTCAGAAATCTTGGAAATTCCCTCGCTCAGGAAATATAACTTAGTGGAGGTCATTTCAGTCCTCCAGATCATTTATAAAGTTCCTGATGAACCAAAAAAATGCTAATGCAATGTCATAGGTGCACACGATATCTTTGCATTCCAAGTGTATGCATCATTTCAGGACGCAGCTGTGTTGCTGATGCAGAGCCACCCCTGCCACCCCCCCTCCCAACACCCCATAGGTGAGGATAGTCATTTGGAATTTGTTCAGGGTGCAGGAATAAATCACATATCCTCCACTGAAAGTCCATGGGATATTTAATGTCCACTTGCGAATGCTAACAGATGGGTCCGACATTAATGTCCATCCAAGAGGCAAGCACTCATTCATTAAATATGCCCTGTCTGAATAACACCAAGGTGGCTTTTTATAGTCGGGTCAGGAATCAAACCCAGGGAAGACAGCTCAAACTTGAGTGTGCTACGTATGAGCTCTTCTAGCCCTCCACCTGCTGTAATGACAACAGCTTTGCTCCTTCTGACTATGGATAAGCAGAATAATTTGAAAGACTATATTTCATTAGGACTATATAAATAACATAACTAATTTTGTTAAATCAACAGAGAGGAAGAAGGGTAAATTTTCTGCCAAAAGAGAAAAACAAAAGATACAAAGTTCCTTCGTCAGAGCAAGAGGAAAAGAAGAGGCTCCTTTTGCTGTCTCTACTGTTCATTGAACAAACTGTGCTGCCAACGCAGTTCGCTAGTTTTTGCTGGAACTAGCATTCGTTTCTCTTTTTCTTGCCATTGCGGTCCTAATTGCTCAACAGAACAATTTCAATTGCACAGCATCCGCTTCCCCGATTGAAGCTTTTGATGACACTTGTGCAAGACTGCTGTCCTATTGCAGAATCAGCAGAATGGATGCGCAGCCGACTGGCTGACAAATTGCAGATTCTCACAAAACATCCTCCTGGCAGAGGCGACGTCCTTGGGGGATGTAATGCAGCCCAATCGCTTCCTCTACACATAACACCTGAACTCAGCAATCTATACTGCGGGACCGCTTTTTCTGCTGGCATCGCAGGCACTTTGGTCGTGAGCATTGGCTCGAAAACCGTGGCCGTATCATCGACCGATTAACCCAGAAACTGCTGCATTTGTTTCAACACTTGGAGTATCCAGTTCATTACAAAAAGGCTATTCAAAACTGCCGCACCAATTTTTCATCACAGGAAGTACAGCACAAAGCATTAATTCATGGCAGGACTCCCAATGATGGTCAAGGATACAGCAACACTACAATCACTATTATGAATATTATTATTATAACACAACATGTGCTCACAAGCTGTAACTGCCAGTGGTCTGTTATGTCTTTCCTGTTATTTTGTCTTCTTGCAGTTGGATGTTATATCTTCAGAACAAACTGCTTTTTTTGTGGTCGAGCAAAGCCATGGAGGGTTTGGCACAGGATGGCTTGTAAGCTTCAGGAAAAAAACAGCATCAAGTGAAATGTACGTTTCCATTCATTTGAAAAGAGATAAAGAAAACATTTATCTTTTACAGCTTCACAACAAGATAGTGTTTGTGGTCAACTTTGTGCAAGAAATAGGCACGGAGCAGTGCAAATGGCACAACGGTAGTTTGTAAAAGCCCTGTATACAGTTTTATGACTCATCATAGAAACTGTACTTCCACACCAAGGACAACCGAGAAGTCCAATACGTTTGCCAACCTGAAGGACACCAAATTCAAATCAAAATTGCCAAAGAGTGCAGTGATCATTTGCTTCCTTCGGAGTTGTCTAAACTGGCCTTAAATTTCTGCAAGATTTCAATATCTCAGCAACTATGAACTACCAGTCACTCGATCTCACAATGCATCAAAGAGTTCAACAGTTATAATATATAGTGCTTCTGAGCAGTTCCGATAGATCAAGGATTTGACCTTGATGCCAAAAATGGACAAGCTGCAAGCAGGCAGTCATTGTGCTCCTTACAGGAATTGTCCCAGTGAAGGTCCCTGATGTCATTCTGTTGAACCGTTCTTGAGGTGAAGGGAAATAATAGTGACCGATATCCGGATTACATGTCTCGGCATGCCGATTCAAACTGCCAGCTTCCATAATCCAGCATGACATGAAAAGAGAGGTGAAAGGAGCCGGACTGTTTGCTCTGAGATTTACAATAAAAATTGATTGGAGGCCAAAGTTTAGATTTGCACAAACTAAACAACTTTAGTTTGATTAAACTTGTGGGAAAGTTAATCAAACTACCATTGAAATGCATGAATGAACACATATCCAATGTTTATTCGTTTGATCATGTTGAGGACAAGGCCAGCAAAGAACATATATTACCGCAATGTGAAGATTACAAAAATGAAGTTTGTCCAAAGTCCAGAAGTAACTTTTCCTTCATTACAATGATCTCAACAAAATCCTTCCTCCATACTTAGCATTTAATAACTAGGCCGATGGTTTGAATAAAAGGCCTGAAGTCTGAAAGCAGTGCCAGATTCCTGAGAAAATCCAGGAATTTGGAAGGATGCTTTATAGCTCTTGGGAGAGAGAGTCTGGCAATGACCTGAACTGTCATTCTACAATGTGCTCTTTGAGGGCCACAGAATGAACCTTGTGTGATTTATATTTCTGTGGTCAGAATCACAATCACAATGAAAGACAAGACTATTTGGCAGCACTAAGCACAACAACACGGCCTGAAATGGTCCAAACGGCCTCCAAGCAAAACGTCTTTCTTTCTGCCGATGAGTGGGCAGCCGTTCAAGTGATGCATTGAACTCAAGCCAAAAGAAACATCACAATAGCGGAAAGCAATTATCAAAACCTCAATAAGTCTGCCAGGGAAACGCTGAAAAACCCCGATGCAAGCCATCAGACAGTCCTCAAAAGTGACGGAGCAGATATCCACAAGTTAATGTGAGAAGTATTGTTCCAATAATCTTGGATCGAGTCGTTACCCTAAAAATGGCCGCCAAAGGCCTGCTGAGGACAATAGTAGTGAACTGAAAATCCAGCTTACTCAGATCATGAAGTTTGCCAAGAAAAACCTCTTCCACCAGTCGAATGATGATTGAACCCACAGTTAAGCAAATATCAAGGCTTTTCAGCAATAGCTTCTTTCCTCCTATCGTACATGGCTTCAATCCCCACAATGATGCTCCAAATGTAACTGGAACTTGAAAGATCATTCTGTGAAACAAATGATAAAATGTTTGAGCACTCGTACTCATCAAAGCACACTTTTGAGGTGAAAAGAACTACGCAGAACTTCACTTAAGAAGATGTAAACAAGTTCAGGAACAAGTTGAACACACTGAATTTTGAGATACTTCACAGGCAGATTTTGTGTTGTGCAGCTACCATTTATTATCCAATGCAAGAATCATGGTCTTGTGCGACAACCATAGTGTATTATGCAACAATTATGTCAAATAATGCAATCTCCATGGAGTTTTATGCAACCTCCATGGAGTATAATGCAACCTCAATGGTGTATTATGCAACCTCCATGGAGTATTTTGCAACCTCCATGGAGTATTGTGCAACCTCCATGGAGTATTATGCAACCTCCATGGAGTATTTTGTACCCTCCATGGAGTATTATGCAACCGCCATGGAGTATTTTGCAACCTCCATGGAGTATTATGCAACCTCCATGGAATATTTTGCACCTCCATGGAGTATTATGCAACCTCCATGGAGTATTATGCAACCTCCATGGAGTATTTTGCACCTCCATGGAATATAATGCAACCTCCATGGTGTATTATGCAACCTCCATGGACTATTATGCAACCTCTATGGTGTATTATGCAACCTCCATGGTGTATTATGCAACCTCCATGGTGTATTATGCAACCTCCATGGACTATTATGCAACCTCCATGGAGTATTTTGCAACCTCCATGGAGTATTTTGCAACCTCCATGGAGTATTTTGCAACCTCCATGGAATATAATGCAACCTCCATGGTGTATTATGCAACCTCCATGGACTATTATGCAACCTCTATGGTGTATTATGCAACCTCCATGGTGTATTATGCAACCTCCATGGTGTATTATGCAACCTCCATGGACTATTATGCAACCTCCATGGAATATTTTGCAACCTCCATGGAGTATTTTGCAACCTCCATGGAGTATTTTGCAACCTCCATGGAGTATTTTGCAACCTCCATGGAGTATTTTGCAACCTCCATGGTGTATTATGCAACCTCCATGGTGTATTATGCAACCTCCATGGAATATTTTGCAACCTCCATGGTGTATTCTGCAACCTCCATGGAGTATTATGCAACCTCCATAGAGTATTATGCAACCTCCATGGAGTATTAGGCAACCTCCATGGAATATTTTGCAACCTCCATGGAGTATTTTGCAATCTCCATGGAGTATTTTGCAACCTCCATGGTGTATTATGCAACCTCCATGGAGTATGATGCAACCTCCATGGAGTATTATGCAACCTCCATTGAGTATTATGCAACCTCCATGGAGGATTATGCAACCTCCATTGTGTCTTATGCAACCTCCATTGTGTCTTATGCAACCTCCATTGTGTCTTATGCAACCTCCATTGTGTCTTATGCAACCTCCATTATGTCTCGTGCAACCTCTATTGTGTCTTATACAACCTCCATTTTATCTTACGCAAGGGTCATTCCATGTCAAATCATCAAAGAATCTGCTGTCATCTCTCAGATTTTTGGAAAACTTTGGGAACCAATTGGGACCCATGAAAAACGGCAAGAACTCAAATATTTTTGCTAACAGCCTCTTAATTAGTGAGATACAGACTAACGAAAATTGGACTAATTAGCACGATGTCGCGAATTCAAATCGCCATATCTCTAAAAGTATAACACCTAGAGAGCTGGTTTTGGTGTCATTTTAAAGGTATTTTCATGCCCTATGAATTTGTCCGGGCAACATTTTCCTACCTCCAACCACAAAAAAGTTATCACAAAATATAAACTTCAATCGTGAATCCCCAAAAAATGTGTCCTTCAAATTTCCTCAAATTCATCCCAGAGGTACCTTATGATGTCAAGAAGCTTCTACATAAATTTTGTGATGGGCACTCCAATAGTTTCTGAGATATGAGCAATAATGTACATGTACGTATGGCATATAGGTTCGAAAATCAGCATTTGTAATGTTTTATACAATCAATAAGTGAGTTCAAGTACACAGTGTTCACTAACCTGACTTAGGCTTTCAATTTCCTCTTCAATGCAGCAACAGCAGCACTTGTTTCTTCCCCTCAGGCCCAGTTGAAAATGAAAGTATATGATACTTCAAAGCAATTGATGGTCATTCCCTGTCATGGCTCGGTTAGAATGATTGTATAATACATTACAAATGCTGATTTTCAAACCTATATGCCATACGTACATGTACATTATTGCTCATATCTCAGAAACTATTGGAGTGCCCATCACAAAACTTATGTGGAAGCTTCTTGACATCATAAGGTACCTCTGGGATGAATTTGAGGAAATTTGAAGGATACATTTTTTGGGGATTCACGATTGAAGTTTATATTTTGTGATAACTTTTTTGTGGTTGGAGGTAGGAAAATCTTGCCCAGACAAATTCATAGGGCATGAAAATACCTTTAAAATAACACCAAAACCAGCTCTCTAGGTGTTATACTTTTAGAGATATGGCCATTTGAATTTGCGACGTCGTGCTAATTAGTCCAAAGTTCGTTAGTCTGTATCTCACTAATTAAGAGGCTGTTAGCAAAAATATTTGAGTTCTTGCCGTTTTTCATGGGTCCCAATTGGTTCCCAAAGTTTTACAAAAATCTGAGAGATGACTGCAGATTCATTGATGATTTGACATGGAATGACCCGCAATCTCCATTGTGTATGAAGCAAGTTTCCTCCATGGTGTCTTACGCAACCTCTATGGTGTCTTACGCAACCTTTGTCATATCTGACACAACCTCCATGGTGTCTCATGCAACCAAATGGTGTCTGACGTAACCTTCGTCGTGTGTTATGCAACCTTTCTCATATCTTACACAACCTCCATTGTGTCTTGCGCAACCTCCGTGGTGTCTTACGCAACCTCCGTGGTGTCTAACGCAACCTCCGTGGTGTCTTACGCAACCTCCGTGGTGTCTTACGCAACCTCCGTGGTGTCTTACGCAACCTCCGTGGTGTCTTACGCAACCTCCGTGGTGTCTTACGCAACCTCCGTGGTGTCTTACGCAACCTCCGTGGTGTCTTACGCAACCTCCGTGGTGTCTTACGCAACCTCCGTGGTGTCTTACGCAACCTCCGTGGTGTCTTACGCAACCTCCGTGGTGTCTTACGCAACCTCCGTGGTGTCTTACGCAACCTCCGTGGTGTCTTACGCAACCTCCGTGGTGTCCTACGCAACCTCCGTGGTGTCTTACGCAACCTCCGTGGTGTCTTACGCAACCTCCGTGGTGACTTACGCAACCTCCGTGGTGTCTTACGCAACCTCCGTGGTGTCTTACGCAACCTCCGTGGTGTCTTACGCAACCTCCGTGGTGTCTTACGCAACCTGGGTGGTGTGCTACGCAACCTCCGTGGTGTCTTACGCAACCTCCGTGGTCTTACGCAACCTCCGTGGTGTCTTACGCAACCTCCGTGGTGTCTTACGCAACCTCCGTGGTGTCTTACGCAACCTCCGTGGTGTCTTACGCAACCTCCGTGGTGTCTTACGCAACCTCCGTGGTGTCTTACGCAACCTCCGTGGTGTCTTACGCAACCTCCGTGGTGTGCTACGCAACCTCCGTGGTGTGCTATGCAACCTCCGTGGTGTCTTACGCAACCTCCGTGGTGTCATACGCAACCTCCGTGGTGTCTTACGCAACCTCCGTGGTGTCTTACGCAACCTCCGTGGTGTGCTACGCAACCTCCGTGGTGTCTTACGCAACCTCCGTGGTGTCTTACGCAACCTCCGTGGTGTCTTACGCAACCTCCGTGGTGTCTTACGCAACCTCCGTGGTGTCTTACGCAACCTCCGTGGTGTCTTACGCAACCTCCGTGGTGTCTTACGCAACCTCCGTGGTGTGCTACGCAACCTCCGTGGTGTCTTACGCAACCTCCGTGGTGTCTTACGCAACCTCCGTGGTGTCTTACGCAACCTCCGTGGTGTCTTACGCAACCTCCGTGGTGTCTTACGCAACCTCCGTGGTGTCTTACGCAACCTCCGTGGTGTCTTACGCAACCTCCGTGGTGTCTTACGCAACCTCCGTGGTGTCTTACGCAACCTCCGTGGTGTCTTACGCAACCTCCGTGGTGTCTTACGCAACCTCCGTGGTGTCTTACGCAACCTCCGTGGTGTCTTACGCAGCCTCCGTGGTATCTTTCGCAACCTCCGTGGTATCTTTCGCAACCTCCGTGGTGTCTTACGCAACCTCCGTGGTGTCTTACGCAACCTCCGTGGTATCTTTCGCAACCTCCGTGGTGTCTTTTGCAACCTCCGTGGTGTAGTACGCAACCTCCATGGTGTAGTACGCAACCTCCATGGTGTCGTACGCAACCTCCGTGGTATCTTTCGCAACCTCCGTGGTGTCTTACGCAACCTCTGTGGTGTCTTACGCAACCTCTGTGGTGTCTTACGCAACCTCCGTGGTGTCTTACGCAACCTCCGTGGTGTCTTACGCAACCTCCGTGGTGTCTTACGCAACCTCCGTGGTGTTTTACGCATCCTCCGTGGTATCTTTCGCAACCTCCGTGGTGTCTTACGCAACCTCCGTGGTGTCTTACGCAACCTCCGTGGTATCTTTCGCAACCTCCGTGGTGTCTTTTGCAACCTCCGTGGTGTAGTACGCAACCTCCATGGTGTAGTACGCAACCTCCGTGGTGTCTTACGCAACCTCCGTGGTGTCTTTCGCAACCTCCGTGGTGTCTTACGCAACCTCCGTGGTGTCTTATTCAACTGTCATATCCGATGCAAGCACAATGTATGTCTTATGAAATATCTCATTCATATTCAATGGTGTCTCATGAGAGCACAAAAGTGTCCCATGCTACTACAACGGTACATCATACAAACCATAAGATATCGAACAAAATCTCGATAGCAATTAATTGAGAAATTCAAACAAGTGTAATATCGGTTACTGTATGCTTAAGGTACATTGTAAGTAAACATAGAACTGTGAGAAAAGAAGAAGAAAACAACATTGAAATGCAACTGAGTCAATGGGGAGATGACCGTGCAAAGGTTGAGTGGAAGTGCAACAAAGGTTAATTTTGCCCATCTCCCTGGACACATCTCCAGCATTCAACATAGTCTGACAATGTGCTATGCTCACCAAGCTCACTGCCTGTGCCATACATGGCTGGCATAAAACCTGGCTTTCTAGCTTCCTCGACTCACATAGTTAACATCTTTCTCAAAATATAATTCTTGCTCTCCTCTCCCAGTGGAGGCGTGAGTACCCCAAGGCAACATCTTGGACCTAGTCTTATTCCTCATCTACAAAAATGATTGATATGATGCTCTGGACAACCCTTTCTCATTTTTAAGATGATCCCACCTTACGCTATACAGTAACCCCAACCCACCAACAGGACCCATGTCTCTGCAATAATCTACAATGACCAAAAGTGATCTGACAAATGAAACATCCATTTCAATCATGGTAAATCTTATACAGTCTTACCCTGTCCTTTTGGAAGGTCATCAATTGAACCTATGTATCTATTTCCATGGTCAGCCAGTGAAAGACGTCTCTTAAACTTATAGGCCTCACCATCAGCCACGGCCACTGCTTTGTTGATCAGATAGGAATGCTAGCCTCAAAACCAGGTGCAGACTCAGCATCCTCCATCATTCCAAAGAATTCCTTGAAAAGTCAGAACGACTCAAAGCCTGTAAGGCCGTTGTCCATAAGCTCAATGGAGTACTGCTCTCTCCTATTGGCTGGTGCCTTGGCCGGCATCACATCTGTCTTCCCTCTTTATATGAATGGCATCTCCCAAGATGAGGCAGTTGCACAAGGAATGTCCCCCTGCATCACAGATAGGCTAGTGGCCTCTGTTGTTATGCCTCCACTAACGAAGTCACCAGTGGCATTATGTTTTCGGGTTGTCCGTCCGTCCATATGTACGTACACTAGGGTGGTCCAAAAAAGTTGTAAAAAAAATAGAATGTTGCTCCACAAGCTTAAAATTATTCTAATATGATCCAGTAACGCGCATAAAATTTTTTAGCTTGATCGGAGGCGATTTGGAGGTCACTCCATATGGCGACTTTGTCTCATGACTTGAATAAATTAGGGTATGGTCAGGTGCGATTACGGGTACTTCTGGATGTCCGAGGTGGAAATGGAGTGCATTTTCGAACTCTATGGGGTCAATTCACTCTAACAAATGACTGCACCGACATTGAATTCACTAACACTTCGAAAATATGACCTATAACAAGATTTATCATTACTGGAGTTGAGTAACTAATCCTACTCATTTCGATATTTTCTAATCTATAATTCATTTGTCGTCCGTCTAAACATGTCTTAGAGTAAATCGACACCACTGAGTTCGAAAATGCAGTCCATTTTCACCTAGGAAGTTCAGAAGTGTACGGATTCGCATCTCACCATACCCTAATTTAATATAATAATAATAATTAAATAAATAACTAACATATTTTTCGTGAATCATTGAATCTAACACACTAGATGTTGGGCCAGCTATAAATAAGTTCAGGCAGGAGTGGAGACAGCAATAGAGGCCTTGATGATAGTGGTATTTGGTAAATGAGACGAAATATTCTAATAGTTTGTAATTCCATTGATTGAAAAATTAGGGTATGGTGAGATGCGAATCCGTACACTTCTGAACTTCCTAGGTGAAAATGGACTGCATTTTCGAACTCAGTGGGGTCGATTTACTCTAAGAAATGTTTAGACGGACAACAAATTAATTATAGATTAGAAAATATCGAAATGAGTAGGATTAGTTACTCAACTCCAGTAATGATAAATCTTGTTTTAGGTCATATTTTCGAAATGGTCATTAATTCAATGTCGGTGCAGTCATTTGTTAGAGTAAATCGACCCCATAGAGTTCGAAAATGCACTCCATTTCCACCTCGGACATCCAGAAGTACCCGTAATCGTACCTGACCATACCCTCATTTAACCAACTCATGAAACTAAAAGTCGTCATATGCAGCGACCTCTAAATCACCTCCGATCAACTTAAATTTTTTTACGCGAGTTATTAAATCATAGTGCAATAATTTAAGGCTTGTGGAGACAACATCTGAATTTTTTTTTTTTTTTTTGGCTGTTTTTGGACCACCCTAACGTACACACGTATGTACGTCAATGCTAATGTTCTGTTTTCTCCGCAACTGCTTCGCTGATTGACACAAAATTTTCACCATAGTTGCGACTGCACATGAAGAATGTTTTTATGATAATTATGACATCATAGGTCAGGTGGTGTGGCAGCGATGTTGGAAAAAAAGGAAAAGTTTTGGACCTCCATCTCCGAAACTGCTCCATTGAAAGAATTGAAACTTGGCACATGTGACGTACTCCCCATGGGAAACAAGTGTGATTTTTTTTTGATGATGTCATGGGTGGCTTCGTTATGACATCATAATTGCATATGTCGAACGCTTTATCCGATCAGTATGAAAAATGTTGAAGGTCATCCAAATTGTATGGAGGAAAAACAAATTGATAACGTCATCGGTCACGTGGTTTGACAGCCATATTGTTTTGAACATAAAAACGTTCAAAACTCTTTTTCTCTGAAACGGCTGAACAGATTGAAGCGAAATTTTACAGGAATGATCGTCTGTCCATGAGGAACAAAATCTTCCCCACCTATTATGTCATAGGTCACATGGTTGAGCAGCGATATTGGATTTACTCTCAAACCTATAAAAATCATCTTCTCCAGAACGGCTTGACAGATCAAGGGGAAACTTCATCCACATGTTCCCAAACCCCTGTGGATACCAGAGTGTTTATGAATAATTAATGTCACATGGCCTGGCAGCCATATTGGATTGAACAAACATCTTTGAAAACTTCTTTCTCTGAAACCACTCCATCAATCGACCTGAAACGTCACAATTATGATGTCATAGTCATGGGGAATATGTGTTTTAAATCTCAACCTCATCAGATGCATGGTCTGGCAGCCAGGATTATTTAATATTTTGAATCTGGGTTCAGGCATTTAAACTCATTTGATGATGTTATCGGTGACGTCGTTTTGACATCATAATTGCATATGTCGAACACTTTAATCCAATGACAATGAAAAATTTTGAGGGTCATTTCGGGCTCAATTATATTGGGGGGGGGGGGGTTGATGACGTCATCGGTCATGTTTATCGGCCGCCACATTGTTTTTAACATTAAAATCTTCAAAAATCTTTTTTTTTCTAAAACGGCTGAACAGACCGAGGCGAAACTTTACAGGTTTGATTGCCTATCCATGAGGAACAAACAGTTCACCACCTATGACATCATTGGTCACATGGTTTGGCAGCTATGATTTTTTAAAGAAAAAACCTATAAAAATCTTCTCCAACATAGCTTGAGAGATTGAGGGGAAACTTCACCCACATGTTCCCCAAGCTTTGTGGATACCACAGTGTTCACAAATAATTAAGACATCATATGGTCTGGCAGCCATATTGGTTTTAACAAAAATCTTCAAAAAAATTTTTTTCTCTTGAACCACTTAATCAATCGACAAGAAACATACATTTATGATAGAGTAGTCATGGGGAATATATATTTTAAATTTCAACTTGATCAGACACATGGTCTGGCAGCAAGAATTATTTAATATTTTGAATCTGGGTTCAGATATTTAAATCAATCTTGGTACAAGTATGTAAAATAATGTAATAATGTTGGCGGAGGCATATATGGCGATGTCGAAGAGTGCCTTTCTAGTTTTTTACTGCCTCAACTTGGGTCTTGCTACCCTTGCTTTCTCAACTTTCTGGCTCTCCTGGTCTCCTCCCAGACAAGCAAGTCCCGTCCAATATCCCCCCTTCTGGTTAAATAGCCAAATTCAGGCTCCGCTTGTGGAACCGATTTCCTGAGACAATATCATTCAATCCCACTCTTCCTTCCAGGGATTCGAGTTTGTGGTACACCACGATTTCACATCATCCTTCATCCCTTCCCATGATCTTTTCTATCCCGAATAACCCCACACAACTCAATGCTCATACTTGCAGGTGTTTCCTCTCTTCTTATCTTTTCTCTTTTCCTGTCCACTCATTCCTCTATATTGAGAGTGGACCAACAGGTGGACTCTTGTTGCATTCACCTGTTGGTCCACTGTAAAGATGTTGACTTTTTGCCCTGTGCCATCTCACCAGTCCATGAGGCTCAATTATGTACAAAAAACACCATCAGTAGGCCTACTCAAGCACTTAGCACATCAAGCCTCCCACAAGTTGTGACAAATTCCAAAATGTGTATTTCTTTAACTCATTTGATGCAAACAATGAAGACACCAAACCCCCTTAGTACTACAATGATTGAGGATTTATCCTCCATCAGAATATCAACAGTATAATTTTGCCATTCTCAGATTTAGGAAAACATCCATCATGATCTACACGCAACAAGGTACATTGGCACACTACTCAGACCAGATTTAATCAAATAGGATACAAGTACAGATACAATCAAAGTCCACTGCCCCCACGCCAAATAAATAAATAACAAATCCTCCAGCATGCGACTTTGCTGTGGCACCTTAGGTTCCCGGTGATGAAAAGCTTCAGCAAACCCAAACGGCCCTTTTCAAGGCCACAAATCCACAATAAATATGTATGATACCGGTACGAAACCCTTTTCTTCCTTTTCTAGTAATAAAAAACCCCTCTTTATAATATTAAAAAATAAGAAAAAAAAATAAAAACTTCTTGGTTCTTTCCTCTCTCTCCTCTCTCCTCTCTCCTCTCTCCTCTCTCCTCTCTCCTCTCTCCTCTCTCCTCTCTCCTCTCTCCTCTCTCTCTCTCTCTCTCTCCTCTCTCTCTCTCCTCTCTCCTCTCTCCTCTCTCTCTCTCTCTCTCCTCTCTCCTCTCTCTCTCTCTCTCTCTCTCTCTCTCTCTCTCTCTCTCTCTCTCTCTCTCTCTCTCTCTCTCTGTCTCTCTCTCTCTCTCTCTCTCTCTCTCTCTCTCTCTCTCTCTCTCTCTCTCTCTCTCCTTGAAAATGAGGATAAGACCGTTAGACGAAATTAAGCGGACATGGGAGTAAGCATGTTGATACCTCAGTCACTTTGTTCCATACAAGGTTAATGTACAAATGTATTTACATCGAGACCAGAAAATAAAATGATCAATATATTTATTTATTTTGAGGGTGAAAAACATGGGTGCGGTTGATACACCGGAAATTTTTTTTTTTTTTGAGGGTGGAAAACAGGAGTGTGGTTAATACATGGCCACAGTATATCCACCAGAAAAATATGGAAATCGATTAATTGATTAATCACTAAATCAAAATTTCCTATTTCCGCCAAATCACCGTCGTGTCGTCGACCAAATTTGGTCACTGTCATGTCCAAATATCAGTTTGCTCACTCAAAAGGTGCCCGAGATATTGCCCAGATGAGAAAGAAAATAAATAAGTAATTAATAAATCGAAAATAATTAAGTAATTCATCAATTAATTGATTTATCAAAAAAATACCGTTTTTGCCAAAGCACTTGTTCACTTTTTGTGCCCAAATTTCAGCTTCCGAACTCAAAGGATGGCTGAGATATCACCCAGACAAACGAATAAGAAAGAAAGAAAACAAACAAACTAAATGAAAACTGAGTATGACATTCTGGCACGCATCATCGCCAGGGCACCGAAGACGCTTGGTGATGATATCGTGCAGCCTGGAGATTGAATTGGGAGGGACAGTGTAAATAAACGTTGAGATTTTTAGGATATGTAATTTTTGGTTTCAATATCTCAGCAACGATGAATGTGGAGTTGTCTGAAAACCTGACTTTGTGTGACTATTTTGGTGTAAGTTCTCAAGGTGCTGACCAGTCAACAATCCTGAGGAAAGTAGGGGATCAAACAGGGTTTTCATGACAAGGAAGTCCTTCCAGTCAACGTTTGGCCCTTTATCCCTTTTCCTTTTGACAGGTACACCCTTTTGTCTTTCAGATGTTGCTTTCAGCACAATGGCTGACCACTCTGCACATTCAAATGGTCGGAATTTCAGCAGCAACGTCTGCAAGGATTTCGGCTGTATTCCTGCCGTTTTCTATGTTGTTGGTGTTGATGTTGTTGTTGTTGTATTGTTTGCATTTTGTTTTGTTTTTTTTCTCTGCTGCTAATTTCTTCTGTAACTCGACAGTTCTGCTTAGTTTGAACCAAGTTCTTGAAATGAACCCCTCAGCCAAATGCTTCCTTCACATCCCTATCCCTGCACATGCTTCAACGTTTTGCACTGCCGCTTCCATCCAGCTTATCCTGAGCAAGCATTATCCTGGCCTGACACAGGACTGTGGCTGCAAGCTTGAATGCTTCACTGCCAACATCTGTTGCCATCTGCCCTATCACTTTTGCAGCCCACCTCCACAGTAATGCGTGACCCTTCATCATTACTGTCCTTGCCGGCACACTGAAAGCCGAGCTGTGATCAATGGCACGTCATACAAACATGGCGGCTGGCCAATTCACTTCAACGCTCGAGGATGGCTTTGCAAAAATTGCTACCGTTCGACAAATGGCACCCCCACAGGTATGTTATCAGCATCAAGGAATTGCAGCAGGCTGTTGATTGCAGACTTTCCACAAATACGTTTTGACACTGCTCCTTTATCTTGAAGTTGTGACTCTTCCACACTGAATTTAAATGGTGTTTCATCCCTCCATGTGAGTGGTTCACCTGCTCATTGTCCTAATGATGTACATGGAGTGTGAAACATTTATCTTTTATTTTGGCTTAATGATTTATGCTTTATTTCTCGTTCTTCTTCTACCCTTACTTTTCAAACTTTCTCCATTTATTTCTACTTTCTGTTTTTCTACTATTATTTTGCTTTTTAATATCTTTGCCAGTTGTAGCACCAGTTGCATTAATGGTGTCTTTCAGGCTTTTAAAGCCTTCTTTCTCTTAACATAAGCTTTATATCAATTGTTTTTTCTTTTTTTTTGTCTTGTAAAACTAAGAGAAACAGTGGTTCCATTATAAACTTGGGGCTAGCCTGTATGAGTATTGCTTATACAAGCTCTATCCTGGCTTTGCGTGAACATGAACTTTGATCTAAAGTACGTGTTTAGCTTTGCCGTAATGTTTTTTTTTTTGTTTTTTTAAAACTTCTTACTGTTGATGAAAGCAATTCTTCATTAACAATCAGCAATGGTGTTGATATAAGCTATTTTACTTATATCAACTTGTGAACATTTCAAACTGCCCCTTTTGTGTGGTGGTCCATCGGGCAAGACCTGGAGAGATCGATTTCTCAAAAGGTGCATCTCCATGGACTTTCCATTAAAGTTACTTATTTTTTTTCCCACCTGGAACATTAGCTCAAATTGCTACTTTGATTGTTTGTAGAACATGCTTTATATGACTGCTCTAAACCTGCATATTAGAAGCATCCATTGTAATACCTGCTCCAAGCATCAGGGGAAATAAAAAACACTTCAATACATTATGTTTGCGAATATAAATATGTCATTAATGTATTCATAGCAGTGCCATACAGGTACCTATCTTTACGTACTCCAGCTTTGTACTTGCTTCAACTTCAAAAGAAGGGCACGGCCTGGCTTTGAACTGACAAGGGATCCACACATTGAGGTGGTTTGGAAAGCAACTCAAACAACCACCGCACATGTAGAACAAAGAGTGCTATCAAGAAAACTGACAGCCGTGGGAAACACCTGCAATGCTAAACCTGGGAAAAGTTCCAAGGTGCACAGTACAAACAGCATTATAAAATGATTGGCTATGATGTATTCCATTGACTGTACTTGCTCGACTTCTATGAAATGTGATATCCCATATTAAAACCATAGGAATAACAAAACAAAATAGTAAATGCCTCCCTCTCAACGAGGATCACTAATGAGATTGAAGACTGTAGGTACAACATCAGGATGTCTCTCAAGGGTCCCTGAGGAGACAATTATCTGTGTACTTTGTCAGGACACCCTTGGTACAATTTTCATGTCATGATTTCACTGGTGATGATGATAGGAGCTCTGGATACGCTCGTTGTTTCCCACAATTGAGAATGTTTTGTTTTTAAGAAATTACAATGCATCGTGAATCACCAAGTGTAGCCTCATGTCTTGCATTATATAGCAGGGGTGGGCAAAATAAGACCCAGGGGCTGGATCCGGCCAATATATTACTTCTGTCCGGCCTGCCATGACTTCCAGACCAGATTATATTCTTCCGCCCTTAAACCAGAAACCAGATCATTACGTTTTGATCAAAATGATTATTCAGGAGTAGTCAAAGCAATAACATTTGGATGGCATTTTATTCACTTTATCGGTGAATGTTGTATAGAAGGAAAACAATACAGCCGTTCATGGATCATGAATTCAAAACTTATTTCGATGGGAAGGTAATTTAATTACAAAACAGATATGTGGCCTACGATGACAACCCAAAATTCGTATGTGGCCCACCAACAAAAATTATTGCCCACCCCTGCTACAGAGAATATACATGGGTGTTGCCTTTTCAGAACACTTCCTGATCTATAACCGATGTCACAGCCTCACAAGACACGATGAATCTTTGCTTTCTAATGCAACATCAGACGAGATATCATCGATACAGATTTGAACCCAAGACTTCAAAGCTTCTGAAGTTGATTGTATTAGAAGTGAAAAATGTCAAGTTATGACATACAGTATGTACTTTAAAACAGGAAAATATGAAATGATTCCACAACGTTGAGTTTTATGAGCAATTGTGTCTTCACAAAATACAAAACGATAACGTATTCAAATCATAAGTACTTCCAGATACAAAAGTTTGTACGCAGTGTTCTTGCACTGAATATAACATCTTAAAAAAAGGTTGGTTTGTTTCCTGTTTGTAACAAAGTAAAATGTGAAAGAAATCACGTGACCACGAGCAAACAACTGGCTGATGAGTGGGAAAAGTTACCCTGGTTGAGTGAAGTGACAGGTCCCTGGGGCACGAATGGCTGCGGTATATGTGACTGAAAATCCTGTTCACTTGGAATGTTTCTCTTTTCCCGAAGAGGAAATTCACTTTGTAAACTATTGCACATATAAACGGAAACAAACGTGTTCATGTCACTGGTTTTTGAGCCGATTAATCATAAAATACTTCTGATAAATTGCATGAAAATCAAAGCTAACCATCACAATTTCAACCGCATTCCCCCCCCACAACCGATGAGTCACATGACGTCAAAACACCTCCTCCCAAACACTTCTTACTCCAAGTGAATAAAACTTATATAATATATGTTTCCTTACAAGGAACTTCAATGCAGGACCAGGCCATCAGCCCATTCAAAGCCTGTGCTCGTATTGCCAACATCTAGGTTGTTTGTCCATGCTCTATCCTTTTAAATGCTAAGCATCAAGCGAGGAAGCAGCACATGCCATTTTTTGACATCTTTGGTTCGACTCAGGTAGGGGTTCGAACCACCAACCTACCAGACTCAGAGCGGTCACTTGAACCATTACAATCTGGTGCAGAAGCTATGGATTCAGGTTTCATGAAACAAGACTTTTTTCAAATGACATTTATTACCAAGGATGGAGAGTAAGGTGGGGCAAGAATGATCGGGTAAGATGCCCCCCCTATGCATGCAACCTCCTTGGTCCTGGATCTCTGTTCAGTACCTTGAATGTCGGCATCAGAGAGCTCTCTGACTGACCACATTGCGGGCCATTTCAAATGAAAAAGGTTCAGTGTACTGAATAAAATGCTTGAGGACGATATCTTGTGTAACTTTTCATGGTTGCTTTATGCAGCTTTCATCGGCTAGAAGAGCATGGGAGGAGTTGATATGTACACTCGGTGTACAAAACATTAGTTAGGAACACCTTCCTAATATTGAGTTGCACCTCCTTTTGCCCTCAGAACAGCCTCAATTCCTCGGGACATGAACTCTACAAGGTGTCGAAAGTGTTCCACAGGGATGTTGGCCCATGTTGACTCCAATGCTTCCCACAGTTCTGTCCAGTTCACTGGTAGTGGATCTCTACTCCGAATAGCTCGTTCCATCTCATCCCACAGATGCTCAATTGGATTGAGATCCGGTGAATGGGCAGGCCACTGCAGGAAGCTGAATTCACTGTCATGTTTGTGGAACCATTCCTGGACAATCCTAGCCTTGTGGCATGGGGCATGATCCTGCTGAAGAAATCCATTCGCAGATGGATACGCTGCTGCCACGAAAGGATGCACCTGATTCGCAATGATGTTCAGATATCCTGTGGCATTCAAACGTTGCTCCACCTTAAACAACGGGCACAATGTGTCCCATGAAAACACTCCCCACACCATCACACCACCACCACCAGCCTGCAATGTTTACACACACCATGATGGATACATGTACTCATGTGGTTTTCTCTCCACCCTCGTCCTCCCATCAGCATGAAACAGCAAGGAACCAGGATTCATTAGACCAGGCAATGTTTTTCCAATCCTGCAGTGACCAGTGTTTTCGTTCCTGAGCCCACTGCAACCGCAGGTTCTTGTTTTTGGATGAAAGAAGTGGAACTCTGTACGGTCATTGGCAGCCACATATTTATGTGTATGCATATATATATATATATATATATATATATATATATATATATATATATATATATATATATATATATATATATATATATATATATATATATATATATTTGTGAGCTCGCGGGAAGGACAAAGTGCATCCACATAGATCAACACTAGTTGTGCCTCATAATTATGTTTAGTAATGAAGATATACCGTATTCATGTGGATACATATGCATTGCGAATGCAAGTTAGCTTCAGTCCATGTTTCTTTCCTTTATACATTCTAGACTCAAACCATTTCCCACCAGCAACACACATGCACACATATAACACCATCCCCGGGTCCTTCACTTACGCGGAAAAGTTGGGGCAATTGGCTTGAGAGGAGGGTGAGGAGGAACTTCATGGTCAACCTACCCCAAAAGGAAGCTATCCATCCAAAGTGACAGCAAAGTGCCAAGTTCTCGCCCCTCGCCCTTTCCCGGAAAAATCCCCACAAAGGCCCCACTTTGCCAATCAGACTCCATTGCTTGCCAGAGGGATGGGAACCAGCCCATCACCAACAGGGAGGCTCCGACCACCATCGTGAGCCCTGCACCAATGGGGCCTCCAAGCCGCGAGATGAAACAGGGGGGTTGTGGGGAAGGGGGGAAGGGGGAAGGAAGAGATGCTGGGAAGGAAATGGAAGATAAAGCACTTCTTCATTCGCAAATAACTTCTTCACTTGCTCGCTTGCTCATTCTGAACTCACTTCAGACGCTTTCTTTCCAACCCTCTCTCTGACTTTCCTTTCCGACCTTCGCTTCAGCAGTTTCGAAATTTCTTTCCAGACTTCAGGCTCCTTCACTTTCTGACGTTCTTTCTACTTCACTAACTTTTCGACTCGTTCTTCATAAGAGCATTTTCACCTCACACAAGGACACACATAAAAGCCAGCACACCTTTGCAACAGCCCATCTGGTACCACACTGCCCAGTCACAGCAAAGTTGCCCACCTCACCTCGCATCACCGGCCATTATCCCCCTCGAGCCGTACAGTCCATCACATTCAGCCAGAGACCATTGGGCACCCCAGATGACCAGGACGTGAGTGGACCAGAGGGCAAAACCCAGGAGAGAGTGTGCTGGAGGTGAGCCGGAACCACTGAACCATTGGGCGGCCACAATCAGCTGGGTTATGGAAGGTGTGTTGGGGCACGTAGACAACCCCTCACTACTTCTTTCTCACCGCTACCACTTCTCACCGCTCTTCCCTCACTTTCATTTATTTGGGTGTCTGGCGCCTTTGGTTAGAGTGCTAAGTGATTGATTTAAGACATCCGATGCCAGGTTTGTCACGTAGGGAACAAGGGAAAATGTACACGTGCCTGTAAATGTTTATATTGCATTGCATCGCCTATTCCTGTTTTCCCACCAATTCCTTGTTTGAATCCGAACCGCCCTTTCTCCCTCCAATTTCTGCCCTGCTTGTAAGAAACACTGAAAGATTTCGCATTTAGTCTTGACTTATCCTGTTCAGGTTTTGGTCTGAGATCGCACTTCTGAGGATAATTAACCCAAGCGGTTGATTGGCCTTTGATAGACGACAGGGTGTTGCACAAAACATTGGCTCGTCTGGTCAATTAACATCCATTTCACAACCTCCGGCACAATTTGACATGTACTTCAATCATCTTGCTGGTACGGTGTAAACCGACACTGGGCGTGAAGATCGGACCAAAGGTGAATGTTGTCGACGCTGTCCAGGGATATTTTTTATGGACAAATCGGCCTTTCGGAGTTATCCAGGCCATGTCCAAAACGATATTATATAACATATATATATATATATATATATATATATATATATGATACGTATACACACACACACACACACACACACACACACACACACACACACACACACACACACACACACGGTGGTTGGGGTGGGGGGGGATGGGGGGAAGGAAGGGAGGAAAGCATAAAGTATCTCGGCCAACCTTACTCTCCTCAAACATAATAAACACAACAATAATAAAATTGATAAACTTGAGCAACTCAATCGCTCAGAGGGAAAGTTCTGAGCTACTTATACCGCCCACCGTGAAATGTTGGTGAAACATCGGGCGGCGGAGGTTGGATTTGTCTGAAAAGAGGGCAAAATAGAGCTATTTCTAATTGTGTGTTACTCCTTGAAGATGTGTCTTAAATCTACTTTAATCCAGACGTTCATGTTGATTTTAAAGATTACTGGGAGGGACAATAAAGTGTCTGACGATATAGAATCAGAAAGGTGAAATTAAAATGTAAAATAACCAATCAGCAGCTTTTCAAACGCAGCACAGGAAGCGTCCATGGTAAATGAGAGATAGACGAATGCACGGACAGACACCACACTTCGCATTATATAAGAGATTTAATCTTAAAATGATCCTTCCTAGTTTATCATCTTATCTTGTAGTCATTCTTATACATTCATTTCATCTTTAAACCTCCTCTTCAAGTTAATCTCATCGTAAAAGTTTCCTCTCTCAATTAATTTAACCTCAAAAACTCAAGTTCAGCTCACCTTAAAAGACTCCCTATTTTACTCACCTCCTAAACACCGTTTTTTCAGTTCATTTGGTCTTCAAAATTTGATGTTATTGTCAATTATTATTTAAACACAAGGAATAATTTCAGTTTTTGAACTAAAGGTGGTTACGTGATTACTGACTACAATTTCATAGTCTTTTCAGAGTGTTATATTGGCCATAATGCATTGTAACTTGTAAACATGCTACACATGTCCGGCTTGTTTAATCATCACACCAAAGCAAAGCAAAGGCTTGCATTCATGGTTTAAGAAAAGTCTGAACAGAAAGTGTACCAAGCAAAAGAGAAGGCCAGATAATTCTGCCGTTTATATCATGACATAATTGAGGACTCCATTCACTATACCCTCACTCACTTTGCACGTGAAAAACAGGAGCCTTTCATTGTCCCAGCCTTACCTCTGCAGTGTGGTCCCTCATCAAAGCCATCAGAGCAATCCCAATTGGCATCACAGAGCTTGCTCATGTGCAGACACTTCTCAGAACCCAAGCAGTGGATATGATTTACGGGGCACTTTGTCTCGTTTTTCTTGATACCTGCAAAACACAGGAGAAGCAATACCACGCACTCAGACCCGTATGTCACATGGCAGACACATTGTTACATCAATAAGCATTGTTCGATCATCATCCATATCGTGTCAAATAGTGTGCGAATGACAGCGACCAAGGACTCATTTTCTTTCATTTTCGACAGACTTTTCCAATTGTCAGATTTCCTCATTTTTGCCTTCAAATTGGACATTTGTTTTACATGACTTATTTGTTCAATAATTGATCATATTTTTTGATGATGTAGTTTATCCATTTTCCCACTTTTTTTCGACATCTACTGACATGTCTGCTTTGAGTAAAGGCAGTCTATAGGATCCAAAATAATTTCCTTATATTTCAGGGTGACAAAATTGTTAATTTTCCTATAATCTAATCAAACACAAGGAATGTTTTACATTTGAATTACACAATAGGTGTTCCTGTTGAATGGTTTGGTAACTCTTGAGCCTGCATAAAATAGTTTTCACTGACTGCTCAACACTACCGCAAAAAGGTACCCTTTTCAGGTAGCATCATGACAAAATGTCCCGTCCCATAAGTTGTACAGTCCCTCAAAGGGTTACAGGGCTAACACTAAAGTGTCATAAGAATGCTGGTGACCATGGCACTGCTCCATGCAAGTTAAACACACGTGGGACACTTACACCTTCCCGTGACACAAACAATGACACTAACTCTTGGCATCTTTCTATCTCTACCTAATTCCTAATTCCTGACTCTTTACTCTTATTCACACTTCAGTCTCCATCATTCACTTCCTTTGCAATTCACATCATCTTTCTTCCATGTTAAATTCATCCATTGCACAGTTGATTCTTCCCCCTCCTTTGTCTCTCCCCCTCTCTCTCTGCTCTCTTTCCAGAGATTGAACCAAAAATTTGCAAAGGCTGTAATGATGATGGTGTGCTTTTCAGGAGTCGTTATTCTTCTCAAACCACAATTGAAAGGAGCGAAACAGATGAATCAGTGTGAACAACATGAAGGACTTGGGTTCTATTTCATATGCATATCTTTTTTCATATGCATATGGTTTTTATGCAAATCTTTAGTTTTGCGAGTAAATAAACATTTATGCAATTTGATTGTATGTATATTAATTGAAAGGTTTCATTTTCAAAATGCAAAGAGTAGTCTGGATCTGTGCACAATTTGTTTGGATAACATCTGAGAAAACGAGACAGCGAGAGACAGCAAGAGACAGCGAGAGACAGCGAGAGACAGCGAGAGACAGCGAGATTGAGATTGAGAGAGAGATTGTGAGAGAGAGAGAGATTGTGAGAGAGATTGAGAGAGAGATTGAGAGAGAGATTGAGAGAGAGATTGAGAGAGAGATTGAGAGATTGAGAGAGAGATTGAGAGATTGAGAGATTGAGAGATTGAGAGATTGAGAGATTGAGAGAGATTGAGAGATTGAGAGATTGAGAGATTGAGAGATTGAGAGATTGAGAGATTGAGAGAGATTGAGAGAGATTGAGAGAGATTGAGAGAGATTGAGAGAGATTGAGAGAGATTGAGAGAGATTGAGAGAGATTGAGAGAGATTGAGAGAGAGAGAGAGAGAGAGAGAGAGAGAGAGAGAGAGAGAGAGAGAGAGAGAGAGAGAGAGAGAGAGAGAGAGAGAGAGAGAGAGAGAGAGAGAGAGAGAGAGAGAGAGAGAGAGAGAGAGAGAGAGAGAGAGAGAGAGAGAGAGAGAGAGAGAGAGAGAGAGAGAGAGAGAGAGAGAGAGAGAGAGAGAGAGAGAGAGAGAGAGAGAGAGAGAGAGAGAGAGAGAGAGAGAGAGAGAGAGAGAGAGAGAGAGAGAGAGAGAGAGAGAGAGAGAGAGACACACCAATGTCATCCAGTACACAAAGCAGGAACCATTCCCAACCAATCTCCACAGCACTGTGCAAGTACTGCATTCACGTGAACACATTGCACAGGAGGTCTGGACCAATTAAGCAGCTAACAAGAATCAACATATTTGTAAAGTTGCTAGCTTAATTAGCATTCGCTCAACATCCAATTATGTGTTTTAAAATATATATATATATATATATATATATATATATATATATATATATATATATATATATATATATATATATATATATATATATATATATATATATATATATATATATATATATATATATATATATATATATCATTCCAACACTGACGTACGAACTGACTCACTGACTGACTGACATAAAACTTTGGTACCTTCCGAGTGACGTAGAAAGCTGAAATTTTGTGTGCCGACGGGCATCGAAGCTGATACACCAGGAAAAATCACAGAACCATCGGAAAGCATCCGTAAATGAAAATAAAAATAAATTAAATAATAAATGAAAAAAAAGAATATTTAAATAAATGAAAATAAATAAATGAAAAAGAAAATAAAAAATAAATGCAGGTGAGCAACCCGAGACAATGTGGAAGCATGGTAATTTTGCATGCCGACGGATATTGGAGCCGATACACCGGGAAAAATCACAAAACTATCGGAATGCGTCCGAAAATGAAAATATAAATAAATGAAAAGAAATAATGAAAATAAATAAATGTAAAAAAATAAGAAATGCAATTCAGCAAACCGAGACAATAGGGAAGCACGGTTCATTGTTGCTTACAATGTGTAAGCATACCCTGCTAGTATATATAATACTTTCCACTGTACAGTCAGCACTGGGATGATTGCACAAAAGTCAATCAATAAATTAATTACAATGCCAGGTGGAAATTCTGATAGTAATTCAATAAAGCTCTGATGAAACACAATGGAGCACTTTTAAATACATACGCAAGTTACTCGTTATGCCACCAAGCAAGCCAAACATTGCAAATGTGTGGTCACTCTGCACAAGGAAGAGAATTGATATTACAGCAATGCTCTAAGCCAGTGAGCTGAGCATGGCTGCAGTGGAAAGCCAGGACTGAACAATGCACAAACAATAGTGTTTTGCACAAATGAGTAACATGGGCAACCAGACATGATCAATGCACCCCTCGGTCTGTGACTGAACAGTTTGCAGGTTGCGAGGGCAATCACACTCTCAGATGTCAGCTTAATGCTGGGAATTGTGAGCACGAGTGACAAGATGATTTCCAAGCCTCGTGCAAGTCTGAAGATTTACAAAACGTCCCATACGATGTCTGCTACACTCACATTCCAATGAACCCACGATGCATTTGTTGGCTACTCTCTGCACAATAATGAATTGTACAACGGAAGTAACTTTCATTTTAATTGCATCAATGAACTCTCTGAAGATCCAGACATCAATGAAAGGCAAGGTTCATTCATAAAAATCACAATGTATGTCGTGACAGAGGCATAGTCCAAATGGAGGTGAGATTATGAATATTCCTACAACAACAAAGCAAAATAAAATCATCGTTTTATGATTTGGAACACACTAAGGTGAAAGTTTCGTTTCACTATAAGAATGTGTGTTAAAATAGAATTTTGGTGATAATGCACAAATTAAGTTATTGATCTACGTGAAACCAAAATAAAATAATTGCACTTTGTAGCTTTCAAGAAACTCGAGAAAACTGCCAATTAGAAGAGGAAGAAGAAATGCTTGTGGAAAAGAGAAGCATGATGAATCATAATAATAACTTTGTCGAAAGGTTTTGATGTACCGTGCTTCCCCACCCAGCCTTGTGGAGACAGTGAGTCCCACCCTGTCTTCGATGCTATCCAATTCCAAGCGCCAATGGGACATTTCTTTCCAATAATCAATCTTCCAGCGGTACCGGTAGAGAAACATAAAGCTGGAGTCAAACCGAGAGAGACAAACCAAAGCAGAACGACAGTATTGTAAAAAAAATAAAGAAAAATGGGCGAGAAGGCTGAAAGTCTGCTGACAACATGAAAAGTCATTGCACACATGAAGGAAAGCCATTTATTTTCGCTTCAGCTATGGTCCTGCGTAATTGCAGGAGGAATGATAATGCAGTTCTTCCTGACTGCCTCGGTTGTCATCATCAGGGCTCTGCCTGCAGCAATGAGGTGACATGCGGTTTGATCATCCACTGAGTCTCATGTCAACTGAAATGGGTTCGAGGGAGTGGGGGAGCATTGTCACTTCATTCAAGAAAAACTTGAATAAGCCAGGAGTCATTTAAATATTTTTCAACAATAGTTATTCTTTTTCCCATTTTCCACTTCCCAGCACATAGCAAAAGTCCTGCTTGGTTGTTCCAGAGTTAAGTTTACCAGGAAAATTATTTTGAGTCCCCCATTGCAATTTCGTTTTTGGACTGTTACATGTTGTGTTGATTCTTGTCCCCACGTGTTGCATATATTTTCAATCATTGCTCCATTTGTTTTCTTCCTTGTTTTTCTTGTTTGTCCGAGCAATATTTCAAGCCATCCTTTGAGTAAAGAAGCTGAAATTTGGGCACAATAGTGAACAAATGTTTTGGCAAAAACGGTATTTTTATACTTTTTGATTAATCAATTAATTGATAAATTACTTAATTATTATCGATTTGTTAATTCCTTATTTATTTTCTTTCTCATCTGGGCAATTATAATCTCAGGCACCTTTTGAGCTGGGAAGCTGATATTTGGACACAACAGTGACCAAGTTATTTGGCTATAAAGGGTATTTTTGTTGTATTGATTAATCAATTCATCAATTAATTATTCAATTTTTCGATTAGTGAATTAATTAATTTTCAAAAAGTTACACATCGGATGATACATTGGTGGTTTGGGTTGTGCTATTAGCGAATTGATTAAGAAATTAATTATTTTACGATCATCATTTATTATTTTAATTACACAATTAATCAATTAATCCAGCGTTTCTCAACCTTTTTACCCTTGTGGAACCCTTGAAATAGTTTTCATGTCTCAGGGAACCCCTGCATAAAAATTATTATATACCATTATTAATATCTAGCTCTTTTATATTTTTATCGTAGTTCACATGGTAAATATAATATATTTTTTCAGATACCTGGTTTAAGGAAAAAATGACCCCCTTTTTGTCAAATTTATTGGCAATGAGACAGACCACGTCATCATTGGTGACGTCATCATGTACAGGCCGTGTGCAGTGTTCAATGATGAGTCGTTATTCCGGGCGTCCATCGCGCTTCGTGGTTGTTATAATTGTAAATAATATAAGAGGTTGAAGCCTCTATTATAATAACCAAGGAGTTTCCAACAATATGCCATACGTGTATAGTAAAATTGCCAATATTAAATCAAACAAAAACTACTCAAAAATACATTAGCCTATTTATTACTGTTTCTCGCGGAACCCCTAGTGACCTCTTGCGGAACCCTTGGGTTCTGGGGAACCCCGGTTGAGAAACACTGAAATAATCAATCAATTTTTGTAGACTGCTCCCTCCCAATTCAATTCTTCCCCTCCATCCCTTTCATCTCATCAAATGGCACCACAGACAACCGCCTCCACATATCAGAAGGCTGAATACCTCAATTCTGTGTTTGCTTCAAAATCGAGTGTCCCCAAATTCTCACTCTTTGTACTCACCCAAACCTGTCATATCCAACTGCTCCTGGAGAAGGGGGTTTAGTTGCTAGCAACCCTCATCTCCAATTCTGCAACTGGACCATACAGTATCAGCTCACATTTCCTAAAAACCTGCTCTGCTGCTCTTACACGTCCTCTCTCTGCCATTTTCACAATCAAATTTGCCTGAGATCATCTTCCATCTCCTTGGAAATCAGCCAACATCACTGCTTTACATTAAAAAGGTGTAAAAATCGATCTGCTTAACCACAGACCTATTAGCATACTTCCACTAATCAGCAAGGTCATGGAATCCATTATTGCAGTTGATAAGAAAGTTTTCCTTTTCTCCAATGGCCTCATCTTAGATCACCAATTTGGTTTCAGACTCGGTCACTCCACCTTGTATATGCTGCATATACTCTCCCAACAATGGATGGAGGCCATCCATGTCAGACAAAAGATCAAGACAGTCTCTCTGGACATACAGGTAGTGGACAAAAAAATGGAAACACCAAAGTAAAGTCACTTTAGAGGGCGTTGAGCCAATACATGTGGCCAGTACGGCCTGTATGTACCATGGCATAGAATCCATCAGCATCTGGAATTCTGCATGAGGGATGCAGCACCATTCTTCCACAAGAAAGTCAATTAACTCACACCTGTTTGATGGAGATGGAAAATGCTGTCTCAGGTGTCATTCAGGATTATTCCATAAATGCTCAATTTGGTTCAGATCTGGTGACTGAGAAGGCCACGGCATATGGATAAGAGCAGTGCCATGCTCATCAAACCATTGGGGGAACCCACGTGCTCTGTGGATGGGGGCATTGTCATCTTGGAAGACACTACTCCCAGCAGGAAAGAAATGCTGCAACATGGGGAGAAATGATCACTCAGTCCCATTACGTAGTGATTGATGTTGACCTTGCTTTCAAGGGAATGACTGCAATCAAACCATGCCAAGAAAATGCACCCCATGACATTACAGAACCAACAGAACCCTTCACTGTTGGAACCAAACACTCAGGGTTGTAGAGTTCTTTAGGTTGGCACCACACATGCACTCGTCCAATTGTCGAGAACATGGTGAAGGATGATTCATCTGACGACATCAAATTTCTCCACTGCTCGGTAGTCCATTGCCTGTGCTCTTTGATGACTGGACTCACAAAAGTGCATTGCCAGATGTGATGAGCGGTTTGTGCAGTGAAACCCGACTATGGTATCCTGCTCTGTGGAGTTCTTGACGGACCATTTTTTGTGAAACTGGCTGCTCGTGCCCCAGATTGAAATTTACAGTCAATTGATCTGCAGTTGCTCGCCTACTGTGCCTTGCATTTCTAATTAATGCGCAGATATCGCTATCCTGGAGTATGCGTTTCCGCTCCCTGTTTACCTTTGTTGATAATGTGTTTCCCTCGGAGTTCCATGCCGACATCACCTGAGACACCGTTGCTCATGAAACATCAGCAAGTTGAGCTGTCTTTGTCACTGAAGCTCTTGCCAAACGTGCTCCAACAATCACCCCTCTTTCAAAGTCACTGAGGTCTCTTTCAGCCATGCTAGCCATAATTATAGGCAACCAGACATGTGCAGCATCTTTAAACATGACCCGAAGAATGCTGGATGTTATTTGCTTAATTAACACATGGAACACACCGATGTGGAAGCCATTCCTTTCGATAAACTTGGTGTCTCTCATTTACCTGGTGTTTCCAATTTTTTTGTCCACTACCTGTACCCCATGCTTTTGATACAGTTTGGCATTCTAACTTGCTGTCCAAACTCATTCAAGACCAACTCCACACATGGCTTAATGACTTCCTCTCCTCTCATATCCAACATGTAACACACAACGGAATACTTTCATCTCTTCTCTCCATTAAGGCTGGAGTACCCCAAGGCAATGTTCTGGACCCAGTCCTATTCCTGTTCATCAATGTTCTCTCTGACTCTCTAGAAAATCCTCTTTATTTATTTGCTGATGACTCCACCCTCTGTCATGACATCCCTCATCCTTCGGACAAGCACACTGCTGCCTCTTCCCTCTCTTCAGTCCTTGACAAAATCAAAAGCTTGTCAAATACTTTGTATGGAATATGTCTTTCAAACCGAACAAATCTCACACTTTCACTATCTCTCTCTCTGAAAGGGACATATGGCGAACCTTCTCATCTACTTTCTTAACATTTCTGATCTTGAGGAAGTTCAGTCACTCAAACTCCTGGCTCTCACCATCAGCCATGATCTTTCTTTGGCAAACCACATTTCAAATTTGACCACCAAAGCCAGTCGCCGACTCAGACAAAGTCCTACAAAGTCCTTTCTTGGCACACGAGAACTCCTATCCACCTTCATGTCCTTATTCACAGCTTGTTGGAGTACTGCTATTCCCTCTGTGCTGGTGCGGACCACAACTTGCTCAGGCCATGGAAACCAAGGCCTTCAAGACCAATGGAATGTCCCGTGGTGAAGCTGTCTATGAGTCAATCACTTTCCCATCGCAGACAGGTCGGTCGTCTCTCTCTATCTTCTTCCACCTCTTTTGTAGTGCACCCTCTTCTCTGACTGTGTACTTTGCCCCCCCCCCCGCCCCACCCCTAGGTTTCTGCATGGAGCATGCAACCCACTATAAACCCCCTTCTGGTGAAACTCTCAGAAACCCAGGATCACTGCTCACCTCCACTCGTTCATTCCTTTGTTTTCCCACCTGTGCAATCAACTTCCAGATCCTCTTCAATCTCATTCTTCCCTTCAGGTCTTCAAAACCACTGTTCACCACCATCTCAGATCATCCTCCATCCAAAACCATGATCTTTTCCAGCCTGATCAGGCAGAAAGCTTGAGGCAATAATGTTTAGGGACCTTCGTGGTTTTGAATTCCTTGAATTCTGCAAAGGAGTGTGAAGGTACAAAAACACTATTTTGGGGCTTTCCTGGTATTTTGGACCTTCCTAGTACTGTGCATCGATGGTTTTTGGACATCCATCAATAAACAGTCCAACAATGACTCATTATGCAATGAAATGAGACATACTATATGCAGATGATGGTCAGCAGGCTGCCTCGGAGTTTGATGATTTCAAGGTACTGCTTGCCCTTACGTGGCAAACTGAGGGTTTTCCATACTTGTGAAAGTTGCTATCTGTTGAATGAAAAATAGGCATCTTTGCTGACTGTAGCCAGGTCTGCATTGTTATGTGGAGTCGGATTACTCGAGATATCCAATCTGAGGACCATTCCGTATGAGAGCAGGCGAACAACACATGGCCAGCAACAAAATAGGAAAGTCTTGGTTTAATATTCACACGTTTCGAGGAGCAGTTTGATAAGAGTGTGGGAAGGTTTTTAAATTAAAATACATGGACCTCGCAAGCAGTTTACTTATTTACTCCTTTTATTAAACAGGTAAGGTAATATCGAACACTCTTTTTAACTTAGATATTTTATTTTGAAACTCCCACTAAAGCAGCCTATAATGTCCTGCTCGGTCAATATACATAAACTACTGGCCACAAGGTTTTATGAAGAGCTATGCACAAAAGCAGCCTCAACAACTGTAGTGGAGATTGGCTGGGAAGATATAAATCAACCCCATACAGTGTCGACTTATCACCTTGTGGTTTCCATTTCTTTGGACCACTCAAAGAACATCCTCGGGTGACATCAGGTTTACGAAAAAAAGAAGTATTAAAAACATATGTTCTGAAATGGATGTGTACCCGTCCAAAAGATTTCGTAGCAGGTGGCATCAAGGCGCTGCCACGCCATTGGGACATGTGTATTCATGCAGCAAATGGATACCTTGAGAAACAGGTGATATTTGATGAACTTCTCTGTGCTTTGATTTTTTTTTTCCAAGTGTAAAAAGTCCATGTCCACCTTGAAATACCTCACATACAATAAAATGTTATAGTGAACGACGTAATATCATGTAGCTTGCAGCATCAAGCTCGCTATCAAATAAGCGCTCATATCATAGGGTGTAACAGGTGCTACAACACACAATGCCTGTGTACAGCATACTACACACCATTATGATATTACAATCAGCCTCTTACTCACAAAGCCATTCTGTACCTTCATAATGTGGAAAATACATTAAAAATTGTAATTTACAATAAATAAAGGACAGGAAGGTTATGTTCTGCCCGATATGTACACAATAACAGATACAACAAAACAGTAAAGTGCCTTCTATGTGAGTTTTCTCTCTCGCAGTAATGACCCTTACAGCTTGTAAGCAAAGACAATCCTGCTGTGTAGTGTATCATTATGATGACCAAGGCCAAGCATTCACGCGGATTCATTATGTGGATGCACCAAGCATTTATTGTCGCAATAACTACCCATTGGAACTAAATTCCCCGATATGTAATAAGGAAAAATTTGCTTTCTCTGCGAGCTCATAATGACATAAATCTGTTTCAGCATAAATCTTTGGAGTGCCAAGCAAATGTGGAACATTGAAAACGTTAATTGCAGATCAGAGCAAAACAACCTTTTGCGACACGCTGCACGTGCATCCTTTCAATGTAAAACTGTTCATTGTGCTGTCTCCGCCAAATATGTCATGCCAATGATGGAAGAACCGCTGGAACTGAAACCTGGGATTAAAATCCCTTTTCTTGTTGTGGTCGAAATGGAATGTGGTCTCTTTTCTTTCTTTCCGTTTTTTAAACAGTGTCTAATCTCTAATGTATCAAATGTTATCAGTGTTTGTGTAAATGTGTAAAATATATATATATATATATATATATATATATATATATATATATATATATATATATATATATATATATATATATATATATATATATATACTAATGAAAGGCAATGTAATCAGTGTATATTCAGGAGTGCAAATTAACATTTTTATCCACCGGCCAGAAGGGCCGGTAACTAGAAAAAGTTATCGGCCCAGCAGAATTTCTACCGGCCCGATAAAATAAAGACAAAAGTCACAAATTTGATATTAAACACTTAATATACTCACATGAGTGAGTTTGATGAGTGAGGTTGGTTGGATGAGTGAGTTTGATGAGTGAGGTTGGTTGGATGAGCGAGTTTGATAGATGAGGTTGGTTGGATGAGTTAATTTGATGAGTGAGATTGGTTGGATGAGTGAGTTTAATGGAGGAGGTTTGCAGAATGAGTGAGTTTGATGGAGGAGGTTGGATGGATGAGTGAGTTGGATGGATGGATGAGTGAGTTTGCTGAGTGGGGTGGGGGTGGGGGGATGATGCAGGGAGGAGGAGGTTGTGGGTGATTGGGGGGACCTTTTTTGTGTGGGTGATGGGGGCAGGTGGGTTGTGAGTAGTGCTGGGGGGAGGATTTTTGTGGGTGATGGGGTGGTTGTGGGGGTGGTTGTGGCTGATGGATGATGGGGGGGGGTTGTGGGTTGTGGGTGATGGACGATGAGGTAGAGGGAGGGGGGTTTGGGTGATGGACAATGGTGGGGATACTACTCGGTCCACCCAACATCACATATAAACTCACTCATTAACCCAACCTCACCCATCAAACTCACTCATTCACACAACCTCACCCATAAAACTCACTCATTAACCTAAAAGCCTCATCAAACTCACTCATTCACCTAACCTCACCTATGAAACTCACTCATTCACCCAAATTCACTCATTTAACCAACCTGGGCATAGTGTTGGGCACCGATAACCAAAAAGTTAACTTTGATAACGATAATCCGATAACCCCAATTTTTAAGTCTGATAACGATAATCCGGTAATTACAATACAAAGTTATCGGAAGTTAACGATAATCCGATAACGATAACTACTTTTTAACAAGGATTCAAAAAAACAAGGAAAAACCTTCAAAACCCATAGAAAAGGCTTATTTATGCTCAACCCAAGAATAAAACTAGAGGGGGAGCACTCAGAAGAGTGCAAAACCTCCGCTGCCAATACTGCTGGGTCACTCAAGTGAACCTGATATCCTATTCATTCAATTTGACGTCAACAGTGCTCATAGAGTTATAGTTTGCAACTTTCCCTTTTACTTTTAACTTTTACATACTCAATTAATTCGTCATAACTAGATTCCTTGAGACAGAAATTGATTTTACGTGGGTATATCCACCTGAAGTTCCAAAATCAGCTGCAATTATAATTTTGGCATGTTTTTTGTTGGAAATCACTTAAAACATGTAGAAATGAAAAAAAAAATCGAAATTTTGTTGAAAAAAAATTTGCAAATTTTTTTTTCTCTCACAATTTTTTTTTGGGGGGGGGGGGGTTGGAAATCACTTAAAACATGTAGAAATAGAAAAAAAAAATTCAAATATTTTTTCAAATTGGCCGCCATAGCGGCCATATTGGATTTTGGACCAAGTCCAAAATCTAATGGGATGATCCTTGGACCATACCTAATCCCCCCACAAAGTTTCGTCGAAATCCGTCGAGGAGTTTTTCCGTAATATTGTTCACAAACAAACAAACAAACAGAAAGGGGTGAAAACAGTAACCTCCGTCCATCTTCGATGGCGGAGGTTAATAAGCATTTTGCGTCTTTTTAGCGTCTATGAGTCGTCACACACAGCACACACAGCACGTTTAACCGGACGGAGTCCAACATGCACTGGGAGGTTAACGGGACGGGTCAAGGACACAATGTGAATCCAACAAACAAATGAATGTCCATTTCTTTCCGAAACAGCAATGGGAATAGGTCTGCGGAACGCAGCG
>NC_140964.1:113118423-113163423 GCF_056783735.1 Eptatretus burgeri
CGACCGAGGGGTGATGGTGCCCTCAGTGCCGGGCATGGTCTTTGCTCGGAAAATTATTGACAGGGTTCACCATCATCAGCTTGAGCACCAGCATCCAGAGCAGCCAGGCTTTACACCAAAGAGGTTAATGATTGACGGGATCCTTGCTCTTGGGGTCCTCACCGAACCCAGATGAGAGTTTTGGCATGGGCTGCTTGCAGCCTATGTTCATCTCTGCAAAGCATTTGATTCAGTGAATTGGGATGCCCTGTGGAGGATTCTTGGTCTTCGTGGCGTGCCACCAAAACTGATCAATGTGATATCTGAACTATACTCTGGTACTGAGAGTGCTGTGACATGTGGTGATACCATCTCTGACATATTCCCAGCTGTACTGGAGTTCGTCAGAGGTGTGTACTGGCCCCCACACTTTTCAGCACCTGTATGGACTGCCTTCTGGGGAGGATGTCGGAGAAATCAAGCTGCAGTGCATTGTTTGGAAATGTCAAGATCTCTGACGTTGATTTCGCAGATGATGCAGTCATCTTTGCGGAGACTCCAGATATCCTTTTGTGGGTCCTCAATGTGCTGAATAAGGAGTCGGAGCTGCTGGGATTATGGGTTTCCTGGGTCAAAATTAAGTTCCAGACTTACAATGACATCTTGGATGCTGCTATCCTGTCTGTACCTGTTTGCGGCGAGGATGTTGAGATCACGGAGAGATTCACTTACCTTGGCAGTGATATTCATATCTCTGCTGACTGTGAGCCACAGGTCAACAGATGTCTGTGTCAGGCCTGGGGAGTCATAGATTCATTGGATCATGGGGTGTGCCGCTGTGCGGGAGGACAAATGTCTGAGTCTTCAGTTCCTTGGTGCTTCCATTCTTGCTCTATGGATGCGAGACATGGACTCTGACCAGGGATCTGAAATGGAGACTTAATTCCTTTGGTATCAGGTCTCTTGGGAGAATCCTTGGCTATCGCTGGTCGAACTTTGTGTCCAATGAGCGGTTGCTGAGAGAGACTCAAATGAGATTTGTTACCTGCATAATCAGTGAGCGTCAGCTGCAGCTCTGTGGACATGTGGCTTGTTTTCCTGATGCTGATCCTGCTCAACAGATTCTCTCTGCGAGGGAGCCTCATGAGTAGAAGAGGCCAATGGGCCGACCACGTGCCTCGTGGTTGCAGTAGATTGATCGGCATCTCAAGGAGATGGAGATGGGCCAGGCAGGCATCTGCCTCAGGATGGCCAGACGGAGGCCCCTGGAGTACCGGTGGAAAGTGGACGCAGCGACGCTCTGCTCCGGCACATGCTCCCATACCTGACCTGACCTGACCTAAATTACTGAGCTAAAAAAAAAAAATTCCACCCGTCACATGCAACTATTTATAAAGATTAATATTTGTGAACACCTCCCTGAAACATCTATATAAATGCAACGTTGTTTTTCGGGAAAAGCTACAAAAGGTTTTTGGGTTGTATTCAGTATCTACTGTCGTCGGTAATCACACCGACTCCACCCTGCAGTTTCCCCAAAAGTTGTTGAGATATCGGCCTCGCACTAATGTGTGTGTGTGTGTGTGTGTGTGTGTGTGTGTGTGTGTGTGTGTGTGTGTGTGTGTGTGTGTGTGTGTGTGTGTGTGTGTGTGTGTGTGTGTGTGTGTGTTGTTCATAAAGCATAACATATTCTCTCTGCGAACTCCCATCTCTCTCTTTGTCCCATCCTTGCTCTACCCCCTCCCAATAAAGTGCAGCACCCTCCTCCCATACCTCTCTCAATCTACCCTCCTCTTATTTTTCTCTCTGTCACCATATCCAGATGGTGGTTATATCTAGATGGTGTTTGTCTCCAGATCTGTCTGGGAGGGGTTTGTCTCTGGACGTGTCTGCATGGTATTTATCTCCGGATGTATCCAGATGGGAGTTTGTGTCCGGATGTGTCCAGGTGGTGTTTATGTCCGGATGGGAGTTTGTCTTCTGACATGTCCAAGCAGTGTTTGTCTCCAAAAGTGTTCGAGCAGTGTATATGTCCAGACAGGAGTTTGTCTCCGGACGCATCAGGGCGGTGTTTGTCTCCGTACGCGTCGGGACATTGTTTGTCTCCAGATGCATCGGGGCAGTGTTTGTCTCCAGATGCATCGGGGCAGTGTTTGTCTCCAGATGCATCGGGGCAGTGTTTGTCTCCGGACGTGTCATGGCGGTGCTTGTCTCCGGACGCATCGGGGCAGTGCTCGTCTCTGGACGAGTCGTGGCGGTGCTCGTCTCCAGACGCGTCAGCATGGTGTTTGTCTCCGGACGCGTCGGGGTGGTGTTTTTCTCTGGACGTGTCCGGATGGGAGTTTGTCTCCGGACGCATCCGGATGGGAGTTTTTCTCCGGGTGTGTCCGAGCAGTGTTTGTCTCCAGACGGCTTGGCTCCGGATGCATCCAGCGGGTTTTGGCTCTGGACCTGTCCTCACGGTGTTTGTCTCTGGGCCATATTTATAGTATGTCCGGGAGAAAATAGATTTCAGCCATAATTTTGTTTCTATCTTCACTCTTATTCTTTGCAGAATAGTTTTGACGAGACAGTATGAATCTTAATTAATGCTCCATCGCACGTCTGCCTTCACTTCCTCTCACCTTGCACTGTCTTCCCTTCCCCCACCCCTCCTCGCTCCCACACCCCTCCTCGCTCCCATATCCCACCTCACTCCCACACCCCCCTCACGCTTTTCCCCTCCACCTCTTCACTCTCCCCCCTCTCTTCCCAAACCCTTCTCACTCTTCACCCCTCTTCCTCCAACCCCCTTTTTCTTAGTATCTCCATCAGTGAAGCAACAGGTGGTATTTGCAAGTACATAATAAATATATAACAAAAAAAATTATGATCACGGTTAAATGCATCAATTTGGAAGGTTAATTAATTTTGATCCCAAAACCAAGCAATGAAGAATCGAGTGGAAGTGCCACAATGTTCCCCTATCGTGCGAATCCCGTCAAAAAATGTTATGGCCAAACTCTTATGGGATTACGAGAGTAATTATGATACATTGCTTTCCAACGGAATTGTGCAATAACTGGGACATACTTTTTTTCATTGTTAGGGGCAATTAAGGAAAATCTTCAAGATAAATTCTACCTTTTTTAACTGCCTCTCCTGTCGTGATGCATCTGATAGCCCTCTCAATCTTTCAACAGCTATCCTCCCCTCTTCCATCCCCCCCGAGATCCATCCAACTGCTCTACGATGTAGGCGTTCTCCAACGATACAGCCTTTCTGGTTAAATTCCCAAAATGTAGACTTACTATATTCACCCCCTTTCTGTCCCTATCATACCCCCCAAAGAGCCCACTGTCCACTTGGCTTTGTGACCTCACTCGAGAATGTAGAAACCGTTCTGCCCGGTCTTCGTGCTGCTTCGGAGATAGGCCCAGATTGCATGAGTGCCCATGTTCTCAAATAATGCTCTGCTGTTCATGCTTCCCCTCTATCTGCCCTGCATAGTCTAGCCTCCTCCTTTGGCCGCCCACTGTCTGCATGGAAGTCAGCAAACATCAATCCTGTACACAAGAAGGGTGCAAAAGTAGATCCTATCAACTACTACAGGCTATTGAGCTTGCTCCAAATTACAAGCAAAGCCAGAAAATCCATCATTGATTTTTTTTTTTGACTTCTTTCTGAGTCTCCTCTCCAGTCCACTTGCACTCTTTCCCACATTTACCCTGTTTATTGCATTTTCCTGTCTGAATACACATCCCTCATCTACTTACTCCCCTGTACTCCCTTGCCCTGTCCGTATGTCCGTACTTATTATGCCCACATGTACTTTCCTTCCCGTCTCTTGTCTACCTGTTCCGTCTGCTCTATCGTGGGTGTGTCACCCTCATCCCTCTGTCGTTCAGCTCTTCCATGAGCCTCAACCACCGTCATGGAAAAATGTCCAGGAGGTCAGAGGGCAATAAAAAATTTTTTTACAGGGATGAGGTTTATGGAAGAGCAAGGCAGAACTGACAGTGGGAAAATGTCAAGGGAATGAACGAACGGGAAAAGAGGGAAGGGTGGAAGGGAAGAGACAAATTATCAAGGAAGATAGTTGTGTTAGGAAAGGTAAATGGGGGTAATAAGGATCATGGGTCATAAATAAGGATGACAAGAGATGCCTGTGCACTGCTTGCTTGAAGCCCTGGAGGGAAGAGTGAGACGGAACAGCCTCTGCAAGGTGGTTACATCGGCAAAGGAAGCGAGAAATAAAAAGTTGGTCATCTGGAAGGCATTGGTTTAAACATTTCAAGAAACGTCGATGTGGTGAACGGTCCTGTAATTGCTGGCATGCTGCAGGAAATTAATTTCAGTGAATACGTTGTCATACAGACATACTCTTTACAAGCACCATATGCAGTGCAATGTTTCACTCCCCCCCCGACCCCCGACCCCCACTCCTCACCCCCCAAAAATGAGAAAACATAACTTGGGAGTGAGCCTCCATAGTGAGACCAGTTAAACCATTCTCAAGCAAAAATAAACAAGTAAGAAAATAGTTAATGTAACCAATCATGGGATACCATCCACGATAAATATGGGTGCATGTGGTGGAGGTGATTGGGTGAGCGCTGTGATTTACAGTGATGTATGCTCATGATCGTTATCTTCATTTCGCCTGTTACACTGTCACCTCTTCATTTGTCAGCTTCGGATAACACCGGAAGTCTAATTGGCAAGGTGATGAAATGGTCGCCCATTTGGCTAATGTTATGGGTAGGGGTTTCATTGATGTACAACTTACTTCTGAAAGCAGCATTTGCGGCCATCTACAGTAAGCAAGCGCAATGATGCAACGATAGGCCCTCCCTCTACCTCCACATTCCCTTCCCTTCCTTTTTATCTCCTCCTTCCAAACCCATTCTACCTTTTAAAAAAGGAATTTCAAGCTACTTTGGCTCACAAGGAGACCATTCGGCTACAACACCACCAGATACTATCAGCAATCCCCAAGCAAACTACCTCCAAGTATTACCAATATCCCTGTAACTCACCATCTTCAATGAATCTGGGTACCGATATAATTCCAATTTAAACCTATTTACTCTTACTGCAGGCGAGCACGATGGCATGGAGGTACACACACTCACCCCAGTCCTTCACAAGGAGTAGGCGAGCTATCGCCGGCACCGTGAACAAATGACAAATTCCTGCCCTAACTAATGCTGGGAAGGCAATGGTAAATGACCAAGTATAACACTTGCCAAGAAACTGCTTCAGCAACACACGACAGTTTGTAACAGACTGTGGTCCATCAGAATCAGAATCAGTTGTCACGATGTTTCTCGTGAGATCCGTCCATGCATTCGCTAGTCTTTCATTGAAAGACCCCTCCCTGCCTTATTTCTGTCCTCACTGTCTTCTTCTTTACTTTCAGCCTGGTCGATAATTGTCTATTCTGCTGAAAACCTCATCTGCACATATTTTGCCTTTACCCTTCAAAATCACCACCCTCTCTGCTATCGACCTTACCTACAAGCTTTGTGTCATCTGCAAATTTAGAAGCTGACTCTTAAACCCACTGTCCAAATCCTTGAGGTAAGAATGAAAAATAATGGTCCTTGGGAAGACCCCAGAGGTACCTCACTACTTACATCCTCCAAGTTAAACATCCTCCCACTCACAGCCACTCCTTGCTTCCCTAATAATGTCTCCAACACCTTCCCCACAACTGAAGTCAAACTAACAGGTCTATAGTTCCCCAATTCTTCTCTGGACCCTTTCCCAAATAACAGTGTTACATTTGCGACTCTCCAATCCTCCGGTACGTGTCTTGACCGAACTGAGTTGTGAAAGATATATGCTAATACCACACTTATCACCTCCCTCAAAACTCATGAATGTACATTATCAGGACCTGGTGCTTTTCCATCAGGACCTGGTGCTTTCATTAATTTTTGTAGCTGTTTCTTTACTTCCTTTACTCCAACTTGGATCTCTTCTAAAAGCCCTCACTCACCCCTGAGATAGATACTCTCAGCTGATGGAAGTTCCCCTGACTGGTCCTGTGTAAATGTAGAAGCAAACAAGATGACCGCAATGTGGTCACAACCTGCAAAACAATATATATATATATATATATATATATATATATATATATATATATATATATATATATATATATATATATATATATATACATACATATTTTAACCTCCTCTGTCCACTCAACTCCCTCATCCTTTCTGTTGAATGGTTCAAAGTACATTTTCTAATCTGTCTCATTAACCTTGTGCAGTGTCTGTCCCATGTTCCCATGTGAATGAATAAGATTAGATAGAGCCGTGTCTGTCCCATGTTCCCATGTGAATGAATAAGATTAGAGAGAGCCGTGTCTGTCCCATGTTCCCATGTGAATGAATAAGATTAGAGAGAGCCGTGTCTGTCCCATGTTCCCATGTGAATGAATAAGATAAGATAGAGCTGTTTCTGTCCCATATGAATGAATAAGATTAGATAGAGCCGTGTCTGTCCCATGTTCCCATGTGAATAAATAAGATTAGATAGAGCCGTGTCTGTCCCATGTTCCCAGGTGAATGAATAAGATTAGATAGAGCTGTGTCTGTCCCATGTGAATGAATAAGATTAGATAGAGCCATGTCTGTCCCATGTTCCCAGGTGAATGAATAAGATTAGATAGAGCTGTGTCTGTCCCATGTGAATGAATAAGATTAGATAGAGCCATGTCTGTCCCATGTTCCCATGTGAATGAATAAGATTAGATAGAGCCGTGTCTGTCCCATGTTCCCATGTAAATGAATAAGATTAGATAGAGCCATGTCTGTCCCATGTTCCCATGTGAATGAATAAGATTAGATAGAGCCATGTCTGTCCCATGTTCCCATATGAATGAATAAGATTAGATAGAGCCGTGTCTGTCCCATGTTCCCATGTGAATGAATAAGATTAGATAGAGCCGTGTCTGTCCCATGTTCCCAGGTGAATGAATAAGATTAGATAGAGCTGTGTCTGTCCCATGTGAATGAATAAGATTAGATAGAGCCATGTCTGTCCCATGTTCCCATGTGAATGAATAAGATTAGATAGAGCCGTGTCTGTCCCATGTTCCCATGTAAATGAATAAGATTAGATAGAGCCGTGTCTGTCCCATGTTCCCATGTGAATGAATAAGATTAGATAGAGCCATGTCTGTCCAATGTTCCCATGTGAATGAATAAGATTAGATAGAGCCATGTCTGTCCCATGTTCCCATGTGAATGAATAAGATTAGATAGAGCCGTGTCTGTCCCATGTTCCCATGTGAATGAATAAGATTAGATAGAGCCATGTCTGTCCCATGTTCCCATGTGAAAGAATAAGATTAGATAGAGCCATGTCTGTCCCATGTTCCCAGGTGAATGAATAAGATTAGATAGAGCCATGTCTGTCCCATGTTCCCATGTGAATGAATAAGATTAGATAGAGCCGTGTCTGTCCCATGTTCCCATGTGAATGAATAAGATTAGATAGAGCCGTGTCTGTCCCATGTTCCCAGGTGAATGAATAAGATTATATAGCCTAAATAAGAATCATAGTGATTCTGAACAGGGGATTTACTTGATATTTGTTACCTCAGTGTTATCGTGTGTGTGTGTGTGTGTACGTGTGTACGTGTGTGTACGTGTATGTGTGTACGTGTGTGTGTATGTGCGTGTGTACGTGTGTGTACGCGTGTGTGTGTGTGCATGTGTGCGTGTGTGCGCGTATCTCTCTCTTCTTCTCCTTCTCTTCCATCTTCCCGCTCTCTCTCTCTCTGTTGTAATCAACCTTTTGGCCATAAAAAACGTTGTGGTCATTCGAGGTCCGGGACTTTGCCATTAAGCGTAAGTGAATTCGCTTTAAAAATCCAGTAACGGGTAGGAAATGCGCATTTATAGCAGTCCTAAAATATGAACAGTATGATTGGGAAACCTACTTTTAATGTGTTATTGAAATATTAACTCTGAAATCTCTCATCAATGTAGGCCTCTACCATGGTATATCAGAACTAGAATGGGCACTCAGTAGAGCGCACACCTTCGCCAACGCTACATTTTGCGCCCCCCCCCACCCCCCAGAAACCGTTGATTGTGAGGGCATTTAATCCCATTCCACATCTGCCATCTCATATGTGTTATGATGGCTTAAAAACATTAAATTTCCTGCTGTTTGACACTGATTCATGTACATTGTACAATTTCTGTATGAACTCCCTGACCTTTTTGGGTGTTGGTGTCAAGTCAATCTGATGACAACTGGTTTTGTTGACCTTTGTACTCTTAATTTTGTAATTAGTATTAGAGTGTGGGGAACATAACAGTAAACATTTTGGTGTTGGTTTCATGCAAATCCGATAAGAATTGACCGTTTTATGACTAAAACCGCATATTTTGCAATGTCGTGACCCCCCCCTGATCTTTGACTCCCAACCGCTAATAAGGGTTATTACGTCATTGTGTCATGTCACATATCACAAGATGGGGCATTGAATTCTGAACATTTTGGCATTAGTTACATGCAAATTGGATACAAATTGACCGCGCTATGGTAAAAAGACGATTTTGACCTTTTCATGATCTTTACCTTGACCTTTGACCCGATCGCTCCCAAAATCTAATCAAATGGTCGTCGGATAATAACCAATCATCCCACCAAATTTGCTGCGATTCAGTTCAATACTTTTGGAGTTATGCGAATAACAAAAAAACAAACAAACACATTCACAAATAAATAAATAAATACACAGCGATCAAAACATAACCTTCGCAACAAAGTTTGCGAAGGTAACAAGCTGACTCGTCACATGGTCACATATATTTAACCCCAATAACGGGGCCCGCTCAAAAATTACGTAACATTATATTTTTAGGGAGGCGCTTACGGTCTAAATTAAACTTCACTAATAATTTTTATTTGACAAATGATTCGATTTTTCAAGGTCCCTCATCGCGATTAAACTTAACTTGATTACCATTGCCACACTGGGCGATCTTGTGCAAATCCGAATTTAAAGAGGTGGCTGTGATGAAACGAGATGTAGATCGAGTGAGGGAAGACGGGGCACATGGGAAAGACATGGAGGAATGTAATGTTGAGTCATCAGCATACGAGTGCATTTGGTCATTTGTGGAAGAAAGAAGGTCACTGATAAAAAGAAGGAAGAGTGTTGGAGACAGGACAGAACGCTGAGGAACACCATTGTTGATAAGGAAGGAGGGACATGTTGAACCATCGACAATTATGGAAATAGAGCGGTCGGAGAGAAAGCTCGATATGATAGAGCAGAGAGAGAGAGAGAGAAGGAGGAAAGCCAAAAGAAAGATATCAGACCCCGATTCCAAACTCTGTCAAAGGGTTTTGAGATACTGTATCAAGACCGACACCAAATGATTCCCCAAATCTCTCAGAGAAGAAGTCCACATATTAATAATATAATAAAGGCTATCACCAGTAGATATTGCCTTGTGAAGGCCATATTAATGGTCAGATTGAAGACGGTGAGATTCAAGATGCTTGAGAAAATGGGAATTGAGAAGACGTTGCTTTGGAAATAGTGGAAGTCAGAGCAATAGGACAGTAGTTAGAAGGGTTTGAATGATCACCCTTCCTTATAATAGGCTGTAAGAAGACATGTTTCCAGGAATGAGGAAAAGTTTGAGTTTTTTTTTTACCAAAAATCAAACAAACGAGCAAGCACGGGTTAAAGTTCAGAAGCACACTCCTTCAAGACATGAGGAGGAATGCCATCTTGTCCATCTTCCTTGTTTGTGTCCAGAGAGGACATTTCTTCATGTATCCATCTTTCCTGCTCTTCCATCACACAAGGAGTGCGATAAAAGCATCCTTCAAGCATCTTACTCTCTGTACAATCTTCAATCTATCGCCACACAGAATCCTTCACCTTAATTCCCTCCTCAATGTCATCCATGTCTCTCAATACAATAATGGTCATTGACACAAATTGCCGCACCTCCTCCATTTTTCTCTTTTTCTATCACACCAATAAACCCTGTAGCCTGAAATTCCCATCCTCCAGTTGGATTGCTCACTAAACCATGTCTCACTTGCAACAACTATGTCATACCCCCTCACCAACCACTTTAGCCTCCAGCTCTTCCATCTTTCTCTCCAAGCTCCTGCTATTAATATTAAAAAAAAAACTTCAATCTTTCCCTTCCATTAACCATCCACTGCTGCTCTGGCCCTCCAACCACATCCTCAGCCTCTTGTCTAAAAAAAGTCCCAATTTCTTTCTATGAAACCGCCACAAATCTCTCCACCTCGCCCTCCTCCTCCCCCCCCCCACCACCCTTTGCCCCCACAACCCTTTTTATTGAGCATCCTGCCACCTGTCTACATATTTCCTCTGCCATTTTTTTCCAAACTCGATTTCCTGTACTATCTGACTACCTTCCTTTCCCTTTCTCAAATCGGTATTTTTTCTCAATTTGCTCTGCATCCAACTTCCCCCAAATGTACAAGAAACAGATGATCCGGGGCTTGGAATCGAGTAAATAAATGAGTGCCATTTGCAAAGATCATGGGTGACATGCCATAAAAGGGGTCTTTAATTGCAAAATGGAGGCCAACAAATGATGGAGTGGAAATTGGAAAAGGAAGAACTGAGGTGTTGAGTGAGATCACATGGTGATAAATAACTTCAAACTTGAATCGACTCATGAAGTAACCCCAAATTAAATCTTCCAATGATTACAAATTCTCTCAAGGCCCAATCATAACCACAACGGGCAAGATTTGTAATCCTTTAAATCTGCATTTCACTCCCGTTTTCCAAGACTAGCGGCCATTGAAGTCACTTCAAGTACATATGGCAGCAATTTCCTTGAGTTGTTTTTTTTGAGGTTTTCCATTTTCTCGCTGAAAAATAAATTTTGTGGAGATCGTTTGTAAAGGTGAAGGATGCATCCATCGCCAGTGAAGTCCGAAGAAGATTCATCAAAAGAGATGTTTCAAGAGTAAAGGATGAATTGCAAATTGAGTTTGCAGAATGAAGGACGCATCGAATGTAAAGTTTGCATGGTAAAGCTGACATCACAAGTGAAGGTAGTAAAGTGAAGGACCCATCAGAATGAAGTATGGAGAGTGAAAAGTGCAGCAATTGTTTATAAATACTGTACTCAATGTGCTGCAGACAAACACAGCCAATTATCGAATGGTGTGGAATGTTTCATGTTTCAGGGTAATGCAAAATGTTCATCCGTAAAATAGCAATTGCAAGGGCGAAAAGTGAAGTTAGTGAGTAAATGCAAGCAAAATGCTGCAGCCATGCCATGTAGCAGATGCACCCTATGAGAAGCATCATGCTGTACCTGTGCTATGTAGCAGAGGCACCCTATGAGAAGCATCATGCTGTACCTGTGCTATGTAGCAGAGGCACCCTATGAGAAGCATCATGCTGTACCTGTGCTATGTAGCAGAGGCACCCTATGAGAAGCATCATGCTGTACCTGTGCTATGTAGCAGAGGCACCCTATGAGAAGCATCATGCTGTACCTGTGCTATGTAGCAGAGGCACCCTCTGAGAAGCATCATGCTGTCGAGCATGCTCTGTTCGGGTTGGTGAGAGCAGATAATACTTTGTTTTTCATCCAATTTTACTTCGAAAGCTGCTGAGTGTGAAGTATTCCTAAAGTAAGCTCGTCTTTGTAAATACATATATATATATATATACATATATATATATATATATATATATATATATATATATATACATGTCATAATTTATGCATAATTAATTTATAGTATAATTTATGTACATGACGTCAGTGTCGTGTCATCGAGTCAGTGTGTTTCTGTGGTTGAAAAAAAAAAATATATATATATATATATATATATATATATATATATATATATATATATATATATAGATATATAGACAGATATATATATATATATATATATATATATATATATATATATATATATATATATATATATATATATATATATATATATATTTCAAATAAAGCCTGGTGTTGGCGTAGTGGTTAGGGTAGCGGCTTGGGATCCAAAAGGTCCTGAGTTCAAGCCCGGTTGGCCGCTTGAATTAATACACACCAGGAGGTTGACTCAGCCTGTTATCCTTCCGAGGTCGGCGAAGTGAGTACCAGTATACTGGGCCGGTGTATGCCCCGGTTAGAATAGGTGTACCATATCCCTGTGTCGTAAGAGGTGACCAGGGTTGCATCAGGAAGGGCATCCGGCGTAAAACCTGTGCCAAATCATTATGGGGATCATAACGGATGATCCGCTGTGGCGACCCCTAATGGGAGCAGCCAAAATAAGATGTATTTTCTAATATATATAATTATATATTATATATATTGTTATATACAATATATAATATACTAGTAAAGGTGCCCGTCTTGGACGGGCGTCACTGGCAACATATGGTAAAAGACAGATAGCATGAATGTATTTTAAACAACATATTATATCATTTTTATCCATTGATTATCATTCAGGTTTTCCCCTTCGACTGTCCCGCAGTAGCTCCACTTTGATGACATTACCATGTAGTTTCGTGACTACACAACGTGTACCATTCGTGAGTTCCGGAGGATCCATAGAGCGCATTAAAATTACAGGGCACCCTACTTTAAAGTGATCCAAAAGGCCGGATCAGTTTCGTCTACATATTCATATCTTGTAGATTTTAGCTGGCCAGATCAGTTTCGTCTACATATTCATATCTTGTAGATTTTAGCTGATTCTTAAACTTTTAACAGCATGTCGATCGGATCGTTATGTGATTTTCTACAGTAGTAAACAGAAGTACGACTTAAGCCTGTACGCCACTATGCGGAGACCCGAGGACCTAATATTTCACAACAAACTAAAAACTCACAAAATTTGAAGATATTTTAAATAAATAATTTATTATAATATCAATTAAATATCATTTTTTCCATTGATAATATGAATTGTTCTGTACAGCTATAGTTGTTCTCCTGGGATCTGCGCATCCATCCACAATCTATGTTCTAATGAAGTGCAGTAGGAATAATAAAAACAGCACCGTGCGGGAGTGTAGGTAATCTCTCCAAAGCTCTCGGAAAGCCTTAAAATGCATCGAGATCGATTTGATTGTGAACAGATATACGGATGGACGGACATCGAGACCGGTTTTATGAGGTCATCATGAAGGTACCGCTTGATATTACACATTGAAATAGAGATATGAATACTCAAGTGAGTTTATTATATGTCTATGATTGATAGCTTATTGACAGCTCAATAACATGAGCAATTTACTATGGCATATAGTGATTAATAATAACATACTCCACAAAAGGTTTTACAAACTCATCTTAGTGGTCCTCTAAAAAATGGGAAACATTTTTATTTCTTTTTTGTGCAATAATTCCTCCCATTTTGCAAATGGAGAACATGAACTGTTTAACTACCATAATCATCAAAACGAATTTTGAGGGCCTCTTAAGGAAGACAATAATATAATCTATATTAATATTTCGGCACGCCCCTTTTTTTGTTCCACCATCAGATTTTCCACCATCAGATTACTACATATGTCAAAGCTTGTTTCATTTCATGCAGTAACAAAAATCTGATGGTGGAACAAAAAAAGGGGCATGCCAAAATATTAATAAAGATTATTATTTTTATCATTATTATTATTTTTTCTTTTTTTAATATGTCCTGTCATCACCCTTGCCAATTGGATTCTGTTCTTTTTTCTTGGGTAAATTATTTGTTAGATGATAGAAGCTGCAAAGATTGACATAACACTAAAATGTCTGTCTATAAGAAAGAGCATTGGTTGGGGTTGGCGGTTGGAGCAGCCCTTCCACATTGCAAACGTGCAGAAATGAATCCAGTTTCCCTTATGTTCGTCAAGATGGAATGGAAGGGGTGAATGTTAAAAATAAACCTGCCCACAATGGTCTGAACTAAGACCCCCTTGAAGCAGAGATGACATGCATTTATGATGTTGAAAGCATAAAGCACAGTTACTTTTATCAACTGGAGTTCTGCATTTTAAAGCTGTTTTTTCATACGTTACTCAGCGCTGTGCTCGATCGTTTCACGGACTCGGTTGTTTCTAAGACTTTCCTCCAAAAAACACCCACACACTCCTTGCAGAGCAGCCTGCCATCTACAACCGGATCCATCGTAAATTGTGGCAATGCCGTGCTGTTCGTCAACAATACACAGATTTGCCAACATTGGTGAGAGCTCGAAGTGGAATTCTGCATCGCTGGTTCAAACTAAAAACACTCATCTCAGCAACGCATTCTCCAGCCAAGACAGATGTTTTGCCTGGCAGTGTTTAATTAAACACCAAAGAGTAATAATTTCTGTGGTGCTTCAAAATCTGGAGTTCCCAATATTTCGAAATTGTGGAAACATTTTCCTACTTCTGTTATCGTCAACAATACAAAAATTTGCCAAGATTGGTGAAAGCACAAAATCGAATTCTGCATCTCGGGTTCAGAGCAAAAACACTCGTCTGAGCACGGCGTGTTCTCGCCAAGACACACGTTTTGCCTGGCAGCTCGTGATCAAACACAGAATAGTAATAATTTCTGGGGTGCTTCCAGCTATAGTTTCTGTACGTTAAAAATTGTAGAGACATTTCTCTACTTTTCCAAGAAATGCTCCCCATGTTCCTCTTTTCACTGATGTAAATTGCTGTGACCTATCAAAATAGCTAATGCGTTGAATTACCAAAGAATAGTGAATTACCATGTATGTGTAAACCATGGAGGACCATGAAAAAGAAATAAAACATGCGAGCCTCGCAAACCGCTCGAACATGTCAAGGCAGCTGCCCACACTATATTTAATTGTCCAATTCATTCCCGAGCAGTTTATATCAGCAATCGCAAATCAGCGTAATGGAAACCCTTTTCATTGGATGGAAACCAGAATGCCATTTATTTTTTCCCTTTTTTCTCCAGCCCGAGCACCACAAAGGCAAAGCATCAAAAAAAAAGTTGCTTTGATGGGATAACGCTGACATAACAATTTGGGAGACTTTTTTTAGTCTCTTTAGAGAAGTGAGGCTCATGGAAGAGAACACGATGAATTCGCAAGAAGTTTATATCAGCGATGGGTTTTTTTAATATCATGTGCTGCCATGATTCTCATATGCCGAAGTCTTTCTGTTGTGCTGGAGCAGATACTATTTTCAGGGAACTTGCGTTGTTGGACTGCGTAAAAAACACATCTTGGGTGGCCTGGGATTGGAAGACGTTCACCGAGTAGCTGCTCTGCATTTACGGTACTCAAACTGCAATCGACTACTCAGTTTGTACTATGAACTCCGTTATTTGTCATCTTAAGAACTCAAAGGATAGCACTGACGAAGACCGCTGTCTGGTTAAATTGGTAACCTCAGGCAGTTAAACCAAACTTTTCCATGACCATTTAGGATCTTTGTTTTTGGTAACCATGAAGAGGAGTGACTCCACAATGACATACTCCATCCATCCATGAGGACCATACTCTGTGCAGAGCGTTGGTGCTGCTTAAGCAGTCTCCTTGGTTATTGGGCACAATCCTGGATGGGTAGCCACTCCGACACAGTATACCAGCATGTTGGCACTCATTTCGCCGACCTCGGAAGGATGACAGGCTGAGTCAACCCCACCTGGTATTAATTCAACAGCCGAGTGGGATTTGAACTCAGGATCCTAGGATCCAAAGCCCACCACCCTAACCATTAAGCCAACACCAGTTACAATGACATTCTGCTTCACCACCGACCTGTAATCCATTCAAAGGCTCCGAAAAATAACTCAGCAGAAGAGATAGCATGAGACTAACAGAACAGGTGACCAGCACAAAATGATGTGAACTGGATTATCTCATACTGCAGCTCTCTCAAGCTTATGGGAAAACGTTGTTGTACATTCTCAAATAAGCCAGCCCATTTGTCTTTCCTTCGGCACAGATTTGGCATTGACTAAAGTGCATAGCTTGATTGATCATTGAGACAACTGAATCGTCATTCAATGATTTTTGCCTCCATTGTTGTCTGTTTCATTGTTTCATTGTAGCTGGACACAGCACCTTTTTCTGGAGCTGTAGCTGCACTGCCTTTGATAGCAACACCAGCATATTTAAGGGTCTAACAGAGTCGGAAATATTGATGCAATATTAGCATGTGATTACGAATATTATTGTCAAACTATGGCCGTGCCTCCGTGCAAACTTGAGGAAATGCCATGTCTGGCTGGCCAATATCCCAGGTTTAAGAAGTAATGTCTGTTACAAGAGCAGAAAGAAAAAGCACGGCGGTGAGACAGCCACACAGCTGGATGCACGAGGCCAAAAACAACCTCGAAAATCGGTCAGGCATTCTAATCCCCAGAGCATACGCCTGGCAAGCAGGCCACAGGACTTACAGATGTTGGGCGATTCATCGGAGCCATCGGGACAATCCTTCTCATCGTCACAACGCCATCCAAGAGAAATGCACGTGGTACTGTCATTGCAGGCAAACTGAAGTGGGCTGCATGTACGTTCAGCTGCACAGGAAATAGAAAAGAATGAGTGTTATGCCAAGATGAGCTTCCAAAAAGTTACTGCTCAACAATGTTGGAGTCTATTTCGATATCGGCCAGAATACAAAAAGAACCTTGGCCCTCCACGAATGGTGATTTTTCTTCTTCACCAAGCATTGCTTATCATCACATCATTCTCCTTTGTATGCTCAGTAGTGATGTACTGCTCAAAACAATAATTATATTAATATCATCATAGCTGCAATCACCATATACTCAACCACCCAGTCTTCCCAACATGGAAATGTCCATATGTCATCACTTTGGTCCTGGTTTGTTTCATACAAACTGCTGTTCACACTTGATGAATACATCATCTTCACTTTTTGTGTTGCCAGCTGTATTCCCGACATGGCAGATCAGATTACAAGGGCATGTGATGCTCGGGAATAAATACTCAGCTGCATTCCTTTCCACAGAGGTGTTTTGGTCGCCCATTTGGGGCTCCCATCTCAGCGCTCAGGTCATGATGCTGGGATCTCAGGTTCAAATCCCATAGAGTGTGCATTTGTCCATTGCCAAGGAATGTCTTTGTAATTCCGAAGTACATTGATGTTTCTTTGTACTTAGCATCGAGTGTTAGAGTGGTAACGATAATGCTCCTCAATGCTACTAATATTCACGAAAAATGGACTATTTGTCAAAGCTATGTTACGCAACCATCACTGGCGAGGCCGCGGCGTGCGCAGCACAAAACGCTGACTGCGAAGGACAAGTGTTTTATTCACTCTGGCCTGAAGCCATCATTAATGTCCTCTTTAGTGTGAATGTAACGATGTACTCTCAAGGCCGATAAGCATACTTTGAGGCATTTCATTATAATTACGAAATACAGACACAAGGGTCACCACGTTGAGAAGGTCCTTAACCAATTCTGATTCTATCCATCTCCAATGATCAAAACTAAAGCATACTCAGGCAGTAGATGTGAGTCCAGAGTGCCGGCTTGGACAAAGAAAGAAAACAACAACACCGTGGAGTTAACATTCCAGCGTGAATGAAGTACGCTGTTCTAAACTCCATCACAAACACCTTTTGGTGTTCCAGACAGGAATGTGTTTGTAATGTCAGTGGTGCCACAGAATTAGCAGATCGGAGAAGGAAGAGAAGGATTTATGGAGTCAAACGGAACACAGGATGAGCAGGAGGAAAACTGATTCCTTACAGGAAAAAAGAACAACCCACGCTACAATGATCATCTGCATCCGTACACGAAGCGTGCATCATTTGCGTCCGAGGAATGCACGCTCTGTTTCAGTATATGTCATCAATTGTCTCATGGAGGGTCAAACAGGACTTTTATTTTTGGACAACATCCATTTCATTGATTTTTGGACAACATACACACGTTTTACATGACAACGTGTACACGACAACATATACACATCTGCAACATATACACATTTTTGGACAACATTTCAACATTCATTTCATTCTCAAGCGCATGTATATAATAGAAACTGAGGATGATCGCAGGTCCAGGTGTCTCTCAGTCCAGCTCTCTGACAGCAGAGCTTGGCTAATGGAATGTCAAGCGAACACCCTGGCTTCACGCTCGAGGAAGTGAGAGTAAATTTCAACATAAATGCTCCTCTATTCGATGTGCTATCGCTAACATCGCAAGGAACGAACAGCACGACCACTCAGGCATTGCTTGCTGTTACACAGGCTGTGCAGACCGCACGGTTTCATTACGGAGAAATTGTACACAGGAATGTTGTTAAACAAAACAAGTTACAGCCTTGTAAAGTGCATTTGGTAGTTGTTACCATGGTTATTGCCTTTGCATTAACACATTATGCCTGGTCAGATTTCTTTGAATTTTTTCCTCACCACTTCCCAGCAACAAACCCACTCTCTTTTCTCCAAGAATATTGCACCCCAGAGTAGTTCCTAAGGCCAAACCTGAGTAGTCCCAAAGGGCACAACCGAGCAGGAACTACTGGTTTGGAGCAACATTTCATGGCGATTCAACTCTTGACCTGAAAGACGATTTTTCAGAGCACCGGCAGTCAGGGTGTTTGCTCTTAAACCGCTGCCCCCATTTGTCTATTTATCGGGCATCTGGAGAGGCAGACACACGGTGACCCAACTTGCCCTTCTGCGAGATGTCACGTGGACAAAACTACGAAGGCTGCCGTGGGACAGAGAAGCTATGAGTTTGGACCGAGGTCGTGCATGGGGATAGCAGGAAAAAGCATAAGTTGCGCTGTCCCAAGGAACCATGAGACAAAATGAGAACCAGACAAAACTATCACAAACACTGAAGAAAAGTCTTGCACTTTGCCCTCACTGTCGCTGCATTGAGTTGCAGTGGGGCTTACAATGTGCTTAATCACCTTGTCATCATAATCATGATTTTATATTTAATTTGTGTGAACATTAGTTGAAAAAAAATTAAGTTACAGAACAGAATCGTACATTTTCTGATATTGATCATTAGATGCAGCATTTAATGCTGGGATCTCAGGTTCAAATCCCACATGCTGTGTCGATGTATCAATATCAATCGTAAGTGCATGATGAAAAAATAAACTAGCATCCGTTGAAGACAAAGTCTTCGATATCACCTGCCATAGTAAATGAGGATTAACAAACTTATATTCCCTAAGCGTGTGCAATATGTATGTGAAGTTTCCCCTTGATCTGACCAGCCGTTCTGGAGAAGATGTTTGAAGGTTTTAGGGTAAATTCAATATGGCCGCCAAACCATGTGACCTATCAATTAGAAATTAACAAACTTCTGAAAGGATGTCTTGGGGAAAGTGTATGTGAAATTTTGCTTCAATCTGTCCAGCCGTTCTGGGGAAGATTTTTAAAATTTATTTTCAATCCAAGATGGCTGACGAACCATGTGACCTATGACATCATAAATTTATATTCTGCCTCCATTCCCCCAGTGGAATATGTCTGTGAATTTTCATGTTAATCGGATGAGGTGTGTTTTTCTATCCAAGATGGCCGCCAAACCATGTGACTTGTGACGTCATAATTTTTACTATGTATGCAGACATGATGGAAGATGACAGTTGCAAATTTTCACTTCGTTTGGTTATGTGATTCCAGAGAAAACATTATTTAATATTTTTCTTGAATCCAACATGGCTGCCAAACCATGTAACCTATCAATTAGAAAATATCAAAAGGCACCAGCTCACCACTTGCTTGATATGTGTACCAAATTTCGTAAATATATCTTGAGGGGATTTGTAGTTAAGCTCCGGAAACGAAATGTGACGGAGGGACGGACGGACGGAACTCATTTCTATACGAAGTTGGCGGGGGATAATTACGAATAAAATCCCGTGGTAAAAATACCACGATGTAAAAAAAACACGAAAAAATATGAATCTTGCGTTGGTTGAAAGACTTTAAAATGGGTGGCTAACGAATAGTCAACGGCAAAGAAAAAAACAAAATTGGGAGCGATCAGGGCAGCGGTCTGCTGCCTATACACCGCCCAGGTTAAATTTATTGTCGGATTGAAAAGATTATAATTTTAGCCTGGTGTTGGCGCAGTGGTTAGGGCAGCGGCTTGGGATCCAAAAGGTCCTGAGTTCAAGCCCCGTTGGGCCACTGAATTAATACACCAGGGGGTTGACTCAGCCTGTCATCGTTCCGAGGTCGGCGAAGTGAGTACCAGTGTACTGAGCCGGTGTATACCCCGGTTAAAATAGGTGTACCATATCCCTGTGTCGTAAGAGGCGACCAGGGTTGCGTCAGGAAGGGCATCCGGCGTAAAACATGTGCCAAATCACAATGCGGATCATACGGATGATCCGCTGTGGCGACCCCTAACGGGAGCAGCCGAAAGAAGAAGAAGATTGAAAAGATTATAATTTTCCCATCGGTATTAATTTGAAGCAGCTTTTACTCTCGAGATTTTTCTCTCAGAGGAGTGTTTCCGTGTTTCAGGGTGGGATGGACAGACAGACAGCATTAGCCCTATTATATACAACATATCGGTAATTATAGCAGCATTTATCATTTGAAATGAATGTGCGTTGAGAAGAAAATATCTTGAACTTTAATACCGGGTTGGGGCCTTCTCACGCGATTTTGTGGAGGTAATGAGGAGATCTTAACCTTTACAAACGCTTACATTGCTGGTGTCACGTCAACGCCAAAATGTTGAAGGTGTGCATGGCACCATTTACAAAACTAGAAGGGCACTCGGTGGAGCGCATACCTCCGCCACACAATGTCTGATCCACGAGAACATATCGGGCCCAATACATTTTTGAAATATCATGCTGTGCAGTACTATATCATTTTGTCCCGAGCTCTCAATGGTGAAGAATCACTTAAAAAAATTCAATAATTATCTTATTCAGATCCGGATTCGGATCTTCATCAAAATCGAAGCAATTCGTCCTTGTCACACACCCAACATGTCCACCAAGTTTCATCCGAATCCGTCCACGACTTTTTGAGATATCTTACCATATATTGTTTTTGGCGCGATCTCCCAATGGTGGAGAATCACTAAAAAGTTATAGTAGTCTGATCCGGATCTGGGTATTCACCAAAATCAAATCATTTTGTCACACATGCAACCTATCCGCAAAATTTCATCGGGATCCGTGCACAAAATTTTGAAATATCCAGCACACAAACAAATAAACAAGCAGTCATAGACTGGTACTTACGAAATCGTCAACTTCACCTCTGACCTTGTCTAATAAAAGCTGTCTCTTGAGAAGGTAGCGACGCAAACCAGAAGTTTATACGATGATTCTGTACCAAACCATTAAAAATCGAATGTTTGACCTCACCGTGACCTTGACCTTTGACCGATTTTGACCAAAATCTAATCAGCGCTAGCCATCACCCTCCTGAATCACGTGGTGTAATTTGACATTGGTAGCTTCTTCCGTTCTCGAGTTATCGTGCCTACAAACAAACACACAAACAGAGGATGGAAGTGATCAATATACTTACGAAATCTTAAGATTTCGTAAGTAACAAACAAACAAACAAACAGACAGACAGAACGGGGTGAAACCATAACATCGTTCACCTTCGCACATTCATTTCATTTCTCCATCACAAACACAAACACAAACCACAATGGATCGAGATATCGAAGGTAACGATCTGACATGAAATGTCAGTGTATTTGCCAATTTGAATCACGGACATTAGTTCTTCTTCTGAGCGGACTGCCATTGTCTATCCTCCATAAGTTAAACGTGTAGCACGCGTCACGGACCACATCATCACTTTATGTTGAATTCCCGTTTCTACCAACACGCACTCAAAGAAATTGCTCATTTGAGGTGAGACATCTACGAACCCGTCAGAGACGTGTATCCTGCTGGTTTATTTCAAACACAAGATGAATGTTCAACATAAACTTATCATCCTCAGTCTAAAACTGAGCACATGAGGATTTCCTTCAGACTTTCTCATAACTTTCTCAACACTACAAATCAATGCATTTAAACACATCATCTATTCACTATGTATAGGCAATCCAGGAACCCGAGGCTGAGTAATGTTTGTCAGTGGTTCCAGTTTTTCCCTTTTTGGCCAGAGAATTCCCCTGTGTTCACCTGTAGATCTACACCAATTAGTGAGCACAAGGTAGGTCCCCAGACTGCTCAAAACACCAGAACTACCGATTCCGTGAAGATCACTTGTAGTAAGACTCACGGCAGTGAGACAAGGAACTTTTAAATTAGGTAAACACATTTGTGTGTGACTTTTTCAAATGGCAGTTGGCACTCAGACAAATTTCTTATAATCCTCGACGGTAATCTCGATTCAATTGCACACAGGTGTCAGCGACTTGTGTATTAGTTAGTTACTCCATCGTCCACATTTTCATTAATTGAGAGAAGGACAATTAAATAATCTCTCGTACAAAACTCAGAGGGAACCAAAAACTCTCTTGCTTTGAAGGGCTCGTGCCCGAAACGTTGCTTCACTTCCTCTCCCACAATGGCCACCACACCCCTCTCGACGTTTCATTGAGAAATCATGGTTGATGCCACTTCCACTTCATTCCTTTGTAATTTACATGTGAGCACTACATCATTTCCTTCTTTTTCTACTCTGCCAACCTCAAACTTCCCTCAAATTAATTTCCTTATGCCCCCAACCCCACCCAACTCCACCCATTCCCTCCATGCTTTGAATCCCTCATGACCTCCCTGGAACGTTCTAACTCCTGCATCATCTCAGTGGGGCGTCGGTCAAATCCTGAGATTTTGAGACTTTCATGTGCACACTTTGTGTTTGTCAAATTTGCTATGTGAATATTACACATACTGCTGAAATTGAGTACTCGTCCATTTCACACAATTCTTAGATGCAATCTCATCCCTTCTCTCATGATGCAAACACATGTCCATGAGTCAACATTGGTGGAAACCCCCCCCCACAACCCAGCCATCTGATATTTTTCAGCCGAGTTGTCAATTCTGAGCGGAGAAACAGTCCCAACTAATGTTCCGTTAACGATGCAAATTTTAAAAAGGATCTCTAAAGCACTTTCTTGCAAACATAATTTTATAATTGAATGACTTTCAACAAACGTAGGATGTTAAATTCTGAAAGCAACGATTGGCAAAAGGAGACGTTGCAGCTACTTTTGTTTTTTTTTTACAGTGAAGGCAGATGTGATGTCCATTGTTTCCTCATTGTGGAATTCCACCAAGATAAAATGGGATTACGGAGGGCACAGTCCATGAAACATCAGCAATTTGAGCATCCATTCTCGACCACAGATCCGAGTAAGAGTTCACGAGTCGGCACTCGCACACGCTGAGTCGGGATAACGTTTGATTTCATTCCATATAGATCGGCAAGGTGGGACATAACGCAGTCATCGGACTGCACGAATCTCAGTGGCAGAAATGATTGTGATCTTCCATGGGCCATTGTTGCGAGCACAGCGCTTGACAAGACATTCGGTTGGAAGAACTTTCCTGTACGATCAGGTTGGCTTCAACAGAAATCATACGATACATTACTTTGTTTTCCTATTATCACCTTGAAACTCCACCCCATTAACCACTCTGATTACACTCGCACTGTATAATAATTTTTAATAAAGTGCATAGAGGGGATGGCCCTTCATGTTAAATTTTCTGAGACTTCTGTTCAAATTTATCACTCAGCATTTACACCCCAGGCAAAAAATAACATTCCTTTCCTGGAGTAATTCTCCGCAGACTACTGCGGTATATGAGAGTACAACTCTCGTATACTATCGTTGTAATTGTAGCATTTTTTTATTGGGACGTTATCACACGGATATCGATTTGAACTCCTCGTGTATACTTCCTGTGTAGCTACACAGAACTAATGTACAGGAATGTGCAAATGTCTATTCATGATATTACCAAAAGTGTTGGGACAGTGCAGAAAATTTCAAGGTTTAAAAATAAAAATTGTCGACAAAGCGGAGGAAGAGCTGGAGCGGAATAGAATGGAACAAAATGGAATGGAGAAAACACCAACAGTAGAGTAGACGTGGCATTGAAAGTGAGGATATTAATTTCCTCCGCCACTGAAGGTGAAGGAGGTTATGTTTTCACCCCTTTCTGTCTGTTTGTCTTTCTCTGTTGTTTTGTTTGTGTGCACCATATCTCAAAAATTAGTGGGCAGATTCGGATGAAATTTTGTGGACAGATTCGGTGTGCGACAAGGACGAAACGAACTGATTAGATTTTGAAGATCCGGATCCGGATCCGACTACTCGAATTTTTGAAGTGATTCTTCACCATTGAGAGATGGGGCCAGCAATGATATATAGCACGATATTTCAAAAGGTTGTGAACGGATTCCGATGAAACTTGGCGGACAGGTTTGGTGTGTGACAAGGACGAATTGATTCAATTTTGGTGAAAATCTGAATCCGGATCTGGATAAGAGAATTATTTAATTTTTAAAGTGATTCTTCACCATTGAGAGAGTAGAGGGGGCCAAAAACTATATAGTACTGTGTAGCATGATATTTCAAAAATGTATTGGGCCCGATATGTTCTCGTGGATCAGGCATTCCGTGGCGGAGGTATACGCTCCACCGAGTTCCCTTCTAGTTCATAGCAGTATTTACCCCACATGCGCGAAGCAAAAAGCAGGTTAAACAATTGGGTAACTTTGTCTGTCTGCCCCCCTGTCTATAAATGTCTGAATTTGGCAAACTGTACAGAATCTCACCCAGATCGCGGACGCGCAGAGAAGAGCGAGATAAAAAAAGAAAATTTTAGTCTGTCTGCTTGTCTGGCAGTCAAACAGAAATGAAAACCATTCCAAACAGGAAACTTAGTAAAGGGTTTGTTTAAAAGCCTAGTACACGGATAGAGATTTTAAATGTAGATGACATCTTTGTTGTCCGGTAAAAAGACAACAAAGATCTCAATTATTTCCTTCAGCACCTTAACAATCAGTGAAGTTGAGCAACAACGGTCAATTTATGTTTTTAGACATCCTCATTACCAAGTCTCCTCCTGACAAGCCCTCTCAAGGTATACAGGAAGCTAATTCACACGGACCGCTCCGCTACCTCAACTACCGCTCTTTTCATCATCCTTCAACTATCCAGTCTGTGAGCAGCACTCCTATCGGTGGTGCCGACACTATCAGTGACAAGCATAACCTGCATCACAAACAATGTCACATCACGACTGCCCTTAAATTCAATGGTTATCCTGCCCACAAGACGAATACCAAACTAGCGAAAGCTCGTAATCCTACACCGGAAGCTGGAGCACGTATTATTTCTCCCTTTCATTGGACGTACATCACACCACATTCAGCACATTCTCAATACTGCCAACATAACAGTATGCCATCGCTACACACACAAGGTCCAATCTATTATTCACACACATAAAGAAAGAAGACCTCCTAACTACCACCCAGGTGTTTACCGGATCCCTTGTGAATGCGGTGGAGTTTACGTCGGTGAAACTGGGAGGACTTTCACCACCGGACTGAAAGAACATCAAGCACAAAATCGACGCGATGAACGGGAAAAATCAGCTCGAGTAAATCACACACAGACCAATAAATCATCGCATACTACGTCAGACAGTAAACCTCTCACATCTGTTGGTCACTGGGACACAAGGAGAATCAGGGAAGTTACAAACTTCTCACATCTGCCGGTCATTGGCACGCAAGGAGAATCAGGGAAGTTACAAACTTCTCACATCTGTTGGTCATTGGCACGCAAGGAGAATCAGGGAAGTTACAAACTTCTCACATCTGTTGGTCATTGGCACGCAAGGAGAATCAGGGAAGTTACAAACTTCTCACATCTGTTGGTCATTGGCACGCAAGGAGAATCAGGGAAGTTACAAACTTCTCACATCTGCCGGTCACTGGCACGCAAGGAGAATCAGGGAAGTTACAAACTTCTCACATCTGTTGGTCACTGGCACGCAAGGAGAATCAGGGAAGTTACAAACTTCTCACATCTGTTGGTCACTGGCACGCAAGGAGAATCAGGGAAGTTACAAACTTCTCACATCTGTTGGTCATTGGCACGCAAGGAGAATCAGGGAAGGTACAAACTTCTCACATCTGTTGGTCACTGGCACGCAAGGAGAATCAGGGAAGTTACAAACTTCTCACATCTGTTGGTCATTGGCACGCAAGGAGAATCAGGGAAGTTACAAACTTCTCACATCTGTTGGTCATTGGCACGCAAGGAGAATCAGGGAAGTTACAAACTTCTCACATATGTTGGTCATTGGCACGCAAGGAGAATCAGGGAAGGTACAAACTTCTCACATCTGTTGGTCACTGGCACGCAAGGAGAATCAGGGAAGTTACAAACTTCTCACATCTGTTGGTCATTGGCACGCAAGGAGAATCAGGGAAGTTACAAACTTCTCACATCTGCCGGTCATTGGCACGCAAGGAGAATCAGGGAAGTTACAGACATACATTTACATCACATGGTCCCCCGATAAAATGGGATACCAATTCGCGACAACTGGCTTCTCCCTCATTAACAAGTTGGCAACACCAATCGCAGTTATCAAAACACCGAGGACAATGAACCATGATGAGCAAAATCACACTGGCCAATCAGAAACACAACACAATAACCAGCCAATTGGGGGGGGGGGGGGGAAGCTCTTATAAACTCTGCATCCATTCGTTCCAGGTACTTCCTCCTGTTGATGGGCAGAGCATACTGCCCCAAACGTTGAGGCCTACTTAGTTCTCTCTTATTACTTCCACCACTGAAGGTGAAGGAGGTTTTGGTTTCACCCCTTTCTGTCTGTCTGTCCGTGTGCAAGATATCTCAAAAAGTTGTGGACGGATCCAGATGAAATTTGTGGACAGATTTGGTGTGCAACAAGGACGAACTGATTAGATTTTGTTGAAGATCCGGATCCGGATCCGCCGACTAGGATTTTTAAAGTGATTCTTCACCATTGAGTGATAGGGCTAAAAATGATATGTATCACGATATCTCAAAATTGTGGACGAATTCTTACGAAACTTGGTGGACACGTTGGGTGTAATGCACGGACGGACAAACAGATTCGATTTTGGTGAAGATCCGAATCCAGATCTGGATACGAGAATTATTTAATTTTCAAAGTGATTCTTCACCATTGACATATCGGGCCAAAAACGATATAGTACTGTGTAGCGTGATATTTCAAAAATGTATTGGGCCCGATATGTTCTCGTGGATCAGGCATTCCGTGGCGGAGGTATGCGCTCTACTGTGTGCCCTTCTAGTTTTGCTCTGGAGTTATTTTTAAAGTATATAGAATAGAAATAACTCTTTTAGGAGCTAATTCATGGTGTAAACCAAAAAGCTTTTACTTTAGTTAAAGAAAATTACTGTTTGATGGATGTCATAAAGGACACAAACAACACACACCAATAACTCATGTAATGTTTTAAATAAGCTGATGGAAAAGGAAAAGGAAAAGAAAATTGAATTCGATACTTGAACAGAGTCGAACACAAATCATCTTTCAGCACTTTCAAAAAACATTTGTTCAGCAGGACTTGGACAAAATATTACAGAATTTTACGTCATCAAGACCAATCAAATTTGCCACTCGCAGAACCTCCCCAACGTCTGTGCAGGGTAAGGTGTTCTATAAACTCTAAAATTTTGATTTGTAATTGGGTGCTCGTCCGCCTTTAGCAAACGGAGTCATGCACGGACACTTCATATCAAATCTTGTAAAAAATATACTGAAAGGTGTAATAGTGCACAACTTAATGCTTTAAGATTTTCTGACTCCATCCGTGAGTGATTTAGGCCGACCAATTATAATTACAAACCAGACATTATGCGCAGTGGTTTTGGGATTGGCCAAGCAAGGTGAAGGAAATGTCAAACACCTCTGCCATCCAATAACCATTACACTTCAAAGACCGGTCCATCTCGTCATCTCATAACATCTTGATTAAATCTGAGTTTCCATACCTGTTGCACACCTTCGTAGCAAACTTACCACCTTGCATTGTGGAAAATATGTACGCATGCAAGAGCTCTGGGAAGGTTCGTTTCAAGTTTACGTGTGCTGTCCCAATATTTCCATTTACAGTGTGTCAGTTGCAAGCAGCCTCATGCAGAACTACATCCTGGCAAATTGCAGTCAATATGGAGCAGGAGAGTAAACAAAATGCAGGGGAACAGTCATGGAGTTAATGATGTTCGCCAAACTCACACTGACGGCGATTTGTAAGGAACTTTATGTTAATATTAAGATTTGTCTTTTTTCAGATAAAGGCAGAGAAAAGTAAAATATATCTCTCAGAAGTAAATAGCAAGCCAGCGTGGATGTTGAGAAATAAGGGAACCAGAGGCTTCGTGAAACCACACGGCAACAGCAGCAATGGGCCCATCAGCTTGTTGTTTGGACAATAAGGCCCAGGATCAGGATGCTTATTCATATTGTTTTTGAATGGCATGAAAAGATAACATAGCATTCACTTGTGTTGCAATGAAAGGCTGCATGTACTTCCTGTCTGTATTATACTTCCCCCAACCTCTCCCTCAAAAACATAAAAATTTCAACTGACTTCTCCTTTTTCCGAATCCACAAGTGCACCACATAAGCCATGGGGATGCAAAGCTGGAGAATCATGGATGAAGGATGGAATGTGAGTCACTGATTGATATAATCCATCCATCCATTGGGACTATACACTGTGCAGAGCGCGTTGGTGCTGCCGAAGCAGTCTCCTTGGCTATTGGGTACAATTCAGGACGGGACGCCACTCCGACACAGGCTGATTGGGAATGGAATTCACGAAGTAGCTTTGGCTCTTTACCCAACACTTTGGAAGAAAAAAAAAAACAACAAAACCTTTATCAAAATCACAAATTCTTCCAAAAACTGCCCATATAGCATCAATCAAAAATGGGTTAAACAAGTTATTGGTGGTTATACGTCTTGAGGCTCTTACCATGACACCACGGAGTCTGGTGTTCGTGATGCATCCGTTTATTGTCATCTCGCCATTTTCCCTCGACCACATTTTGTCTGCACATTCATTGCCCTCTATTGTTTTACTCTTCCATGAGCCACAATATATATATATATATATATATATATATATATATATATATATATATATATATATATATATATATACATATACATATATATGCCAGTGTGTTTTATTAAACCAATTAAAAATCATTCTGCATGTTAAAAATAAATAAATAATTCCCTTTTGAACACCGCTGGAAAGTCTCTGTGCAGCTTTAAGCTTAAACCGCAATCGTCTTCACAAATAAAACTAGAACATCACTTGGTGGAGCGCGTACCTCCACCAGGCTGAACAGTTTACGTGTTGTATCCACTGATGGGTCGGATCTGGATCCGGACTAGAAACAAAGTCTAATCGGCTTGTTCTCGTCACCTACCCAACTCATCCACCTCGTTCTGTCATAACTCATCCACAAAGTTTTGAGACATTGTGCAATATCAGTTTTCGCCCCATCTCTCAATGACGAGGGATCACTGACAAAAGAAATTAATAATCCTCGTGTCCGGATCTGTATTAAAAGCTTCACAAAAATGGAATCAATTGGCCCTCGTCACACACACACACACACACACACACACACACACACACACACACACACACACACACACACACACACACACACACACACACACACGAAAGTGTCCAGCAGATCATAAACTCACACTTCATGGAACGTATGAGAAATTGTCGTCAACAAGATTCGTATCGCAAAGGTATCTCGCAAGTACTTCTTATAAAGAACCGAAAAGGGAAGTCGCTTGCCCAGTTTGTCATGTTCCTTGTGGAGAACATCACGTTAGCTTCCCCATGTCTCGTCCGCACGAGCGAGTGCGTGCCTTGCCTGCAGGGTGTTCAGCATCTGAACTTCACCGTCTGTACGCAGAGCTCATCCGAAATCGCCAAACACGATGTAAAGGGCCATTTATTACGGTATGCATGGGGACGGTGGACAGAATGGATAGGTGGTAATTGTTGAAAAAAAAAAATTTGAGGAAAGGAAGACAAGGGAAGAGAATAGGGGAGAAGGGATAGATAGAAAACAAGGGATGAGGTCGAAATTTTTCAGCATTTGCACATGTAATAAATAGTGGGTCCGCGATACACTTGGAAGAAACTGTTCCACAAAAGACAGAGGCCTGTGATCGCAAGTGTTGCCACTGGTGCAACAGTTGATGGACTTCATGAAACTTTGGATGAAATGCAATTATTTCATGAAAATTATCTCTGTAAAAAAAAATTGGATTTGGTAGCGGAATCCACGTACACAGGGTACCTGTCACGAGAGAGAGAGAGAGAGAGAGAGAGAGAGAGAGAGAGAGAGAGAGAGAGAGAGAGAGAGAGAGAGAGAGAGAGAGAGAGAGAGAGAGAGAGAGAGAGAGAGAGAGAGAGAGAGAGAGAGAGAGAGAGAGAGAGAGAGAGAGAGAGAGAGAGAGAGAGAGAGAGAGAGAGAGAGAGAGAGAGAGAGAGAGAGAGAGAGAGAGAGAGAGAGAGAGAGAGAGAGAGAGAGAGAGAGAGAGAGAGAGAGAGAGAGAGAGAGAGAGAGAGAGAGAGAGAGAGAGAGAGAGAGAGAGAGAGAGAGAGAGAGAGAGAGAGAGAGAGAGAGAGAGAGAGAGAGAGAGAGAGAGAGAGAGAGAGAGAGAGAGAGAGAGAGAGAGAGAGAGAGAGAGAGAGAGAGAGAGAGAGAGAGAGAGAGAGAGAGAGAGAGAGAGAGAGAGAGAGAGAGAGAGAGAGAGAGAGAGAGAGAGAGAGAGAGAGAGAGAGAGAGAGAGAGAGAGAGAGAGAGAGAGAGAGAGAGAGAGAGAGAGAGAGAGAGAGAGAGAGAGAGAGAGAGAGAGAGAGAGAGAGAGAGAGAGAGAGAGAGAGAGAGAGAGAGAGAGAGAGAGAGAGAGAGAGAGAGAGAGAGAGAGAGAGAGAGAGAGAGAGAGAGAGAGAGAGAGAGAGAGAGAGAGAGAGAGAGAGAGAGAGAGAGAGAGAGAGAGAGAGAGAGAGAGAGAGAGAGAGAGAGAGAGAGAGAGAGAGAGAGAGAGAGAGAGAGAGAGAGAGAGAGAGAGAGAGAGAGAGAGAGAGAGAGAGAGAGAGAGAGAGAGAGAGAGAGAGAGAGAGAGAGAGAGAGAGAGAGAGAGAGAGAGAGAGAGAGAGAGAGAGAGAGAGAGAGAGAGAGAGAGAGAGAGAGAGAGAGAGAGAGAGAGAGAGAGAGAGAGAGAGAGAGAGAGAGAGAGAGAGAGAGAGAGAGAGAGAGAGAGAGAGAGAGAGAGAGAGAGAGAGAGAGAGAGAGAGAGAGAGAGAGAGAGAGAGAGAGAGAGAGAGAGAGAGAGAGAGAGAGAGAGAGAGAGAGAGAGAGAGAGAGAGAGAGAGAGAGAGAGAGAGAGAGAGAGAGAGAGAGAGAGAGAGAGAGAGAGAGAGAGAGAGAGAGAGAGAGAGAGAGAGAGAGAGAGATGCAAAGTGTAAGTGTGCATTAAATTGTAAATCAATATTCCATTCAACTCTAAACCATCATGTCATGAATGGACCTTTCCTGTATTGCTTCTACTTTATTACGACACGAAGGACAAATGATAACCTGCGGATTGCTATCTGTGTATGTTCCCCGGTCATTCCGAAAGGCCACACTACATTGAGTGAATGTGCCATTTCAAACGGCCATAAATACTTAAAATAAAACCAGTGCAACACCCACGATTCACGTGTCCTCCATGTTTGCCTTTTGGGATAAAATCCCTTTTTTTTAAATCCCTTATCCCTTTTTCTAAAGGGATAAAAGCACAAAACCCACAAAATGTTGGTGTTGATGAATCAATCAGAGCCGATCTTAGTTGATCACCTTACATCGTCTCGAAAACTATGACTTAAACATAATTTGTGTGACACCATTAAAAAGATTCTTCCAATTCTTCTTCTTTTGAGTGCAGCACCCGGCTGCAGTTAGCATCATTTGCTGGGGCCATGGGGGAGGGGCTATGCTGCTGACACAACTCTCCCTAAAGGTCACAACAAAAAATTGGAATTTGTTTCCGTTGCCGGCGATAGCTCGCCGACTCTTCGTAAAAGGACACCGTGGGATCTTTAATGTCCGCAAACTAATGCCCTCAAACGGGTCGCCCAGTTTGACGTCCATCTGGGGGAAGACACATTCATTCGTGCCTCACTCCACCGGCGAAACTCCAGGGTGACAGTTTGTAGCTGGGCCAAGATTTCAACCTGGCAGGCCACACAGTTCAGAGACGAGTGCAAAGAGATTCCAGATGACAATTAACTATTAAAAGGTAGGCGGCCTACAGAGTACCAGTTTAATGAGTACAACACCCGAACCTTCAGGGTAACTCCAGCATGAGCTTTCAATGGTAAGTGTTAAAAAATATATAAACCGGTTATAGCCATAATAATGCCCCAAAGCTAAAAATGTAATGCAGGCCAATGGTCATACATGTGGCTGACCAGATATCTTATTTGGTCAATGTGTTTAGGACTGTGTGTGGTCTGGGTCCACTACAAAGTCCAATCAGACAAAATTGCCATTCTTATGCACTGCCAGATGAGTAGAGTGAAGGAGTGAAGTGGTGAAGGTGGGGGGGTGTTCCACATCACGGAGCACTTAAGAAGAAACCTTTAAGCCAGCTGTCCGATATTTGTAGTGTGGATGTAACACAAATCCCATGGTACAAGTCTTTAGACGAGTTGCAAAGCCACATATAGGCCAATCAGTGAATTCAATACAATGTGTATGTTTAATATGTTAAGGAAAAATGCACATTTTTCAAGATCAGGTAAAATTAAGTAATAATGAGGATGGCATTTGGTAGAGCGCATACCTCCACCAGTATGAACAGTTTAAATGTTGTATCCCACTGAAAAGTTGGATCTGAATGCGCACCTTAACCGATGTTGAATCGACTTGTTGTTGTTGTCACTTTACCAACTCATCCACCGAGTTTTGTCATCATCCATTTGTTGTTGTTTTTTTTGGTTTTTTTTGGCCTTTTTGGAAACAAAACTTTTTGTCCCTATCTCTCAATGGTGACGAATCACTGAAAAAAAACAATCTCAGATCCATATCCAGAATCCAATAATTTTGGCGTCGTCACATACCCAAACTGTCCACCAAGATTTGCCCAAATCTGTCCAAAACTTTTTGAGATCCAGTGCAATGTATCGTTTTTGTCCCTACCTATCAATGGTGAAGAATCACTTTTTTTTAATTCTAGTATTTGAATCCAGATCCGGATTTTCACCAAAAATCTAATCAATTCGTCCTTGTCGCACGCCGAACCTGTCCACCAAGTTTCGTCGCAAACAGTCCACAACTTTTTTGAGATATCACTCGTGAATGTCTCTAAGGTTGTCACAGAGGTGAAACCCTGAGGAATTCATCCAAAACATTTCACGAAGAAATCCCACCAATCAATATGAAATCGCACATTTAATCCATCATTTACATCCATACTTTCACCTGTCACACCATGGACAGGTTATGTACGTCTGCACGAGATGGATGTGCTCATCCAGGTGAGCTGCTGTTTGCAACGTGTGAGATTTAACTCCCTGATTTAATAGAAGCACACAGGGTATATGATTAATTATTGAGGAGCCGGTGTATGTGAATGAACATTTTTTTTTTCCTCCACGTGCTTCACTTCTCTGTTTCGGAGTACGCGCAAGAGCTTTAAAGTACGCCATGAAAAGAAGCTTTTCAAAAGCTTCCAAACTATTTTATTTTTTTAATCCAAAAGAAACTAGTGGCAGAGCAAGACAAATTCTGAAAAGTTCACAATATCTCCTTAATACTGAGCAATGGTTGAGGATTAGCAGGGATTAACTCCATCCTTTCCTAATGAAACAGCATGCTGGGATTAACCTGATGGCAGGAGATCACTGCTCAGCAACAGCGATGTAGCTGCTGGAAAAGTTATTAGACCCAGAATAAAAGTGACCACGACCACTTGTGAGACTTATCAGAGGCACTTTTCGTGAATAATTATCAAGGTTGTCCGCAATAGGTGCATAACATAGTGTTAAAATGTTTGGACCAAAACGTGTAATAGTGTGCCTACGAGCAGAACCCTTTCAATAGTCTTCACTGCTGTTAGATTGTTCACTTGCATTTAAGTTTTACTCGTGCGAGTAACTTTTCAGATGCGCTCATGCATGTGCGAGACGGCTTCTTGCCCTGCACAAGTAACGAAGGCAAAGCAGAGGCGATGTTCCACATAGAGCGCTCAGATGGCATCATGTTCACTATTTAGTATCCCATTGCTTGAGTGGTTAAGAGTAATAACTAGAACGGCACTAGGTAAAGCGTATACCTCTGCGCCAGGCTGAACAGTTTACGTTTTGTATCCCACAGATAGGCCAGATCTGGATTCGGACCTGAACCAAAATCGAATTAGCTTGTTCTCGTCACTTAACCAACTCATCCACCGAGTTATTTCCTCCACCAAAGGTAAAGGAGATTATTTTTTCACCCTTTTCTGTCTGTTTGTTTGTCTGTTTCTGTTCAGGATGTTTATGTGCAGGATATCCCTGCATCGGAGTGGCAACCCATCCAGGATTATACCCAATTGCCAAGGAGACTGCTTTGACTCTGCACCAAAGCTCTGCACAGAGTATGGTCCCCCAATGGATGGAATGCATGGATAACTCAAAAAGTTGTGGACGGATTTGGAAGAACTTTGGTGAGCAGTTTTGGTCTGTGTAACAATGATGAACTGATTCGATTTTGATGAAGATCCGGATCTGGCTACGAGAATTTTTAAGTGATTCTTCACCATTGAGAGATTGGGCCAAAAATGATATATAGTACGATATCTCAAAAAGTTGTGGACGGATTCGGACAAAACTTGGTGGACAGGTTGGGTGTGTGGCAAGGACAAATTGATTTGATTTTGATGAAGATCCGAATCCGGATCTGCACAGGAGAATTATTTAGTTTTTTTAAGTGATTCTTCACTATTGAGAGATAGGGCCAAAAACAATATAGTGCATGATATTTCAAAAATATAGTATGTGATATTTCAAAAATATAGTACGTGATATATCGCATGATATTTCAAAAATGTATTGAGTGAACCCAATATTTTCTCGTGGATCAGGCATTACGTGATGGAGGTATGCGCTCTACCGAGTGCCCTACTAGTTTTGGCATTACGCGTCCACAACTTTTTTGTGATATCATGCAATACATCGTTTTTAGCCCTATCACTCAACGGTGAAGAATCACATTAAAAAAATTCTCGTATTCGGATCTCAATCCGGATCTGAATCCGGATCTTCACCAAAATCAAATCAATTCGTCCTTGTCACACACCCAACCTGTCCACCAAAATTTTGTACGAATCCATCCACAGCTTTCTGAGTTACCCTGCTCACAGAAAAACAAACAGACAGGGGTGAAAACATAACCTCCATCCACACTCGGTGTCAGAAGTAAACATTAGTCATCAACTACCCCGCACACGAGGAGAAAAGTGGAGTTAAGCAATTGGTTCATTTTGTCTGTCTGTCTATCTACAAACATCAGTTTATGATCGAGAACCACTTAATCTCAAGTGAATGTTATATTTTGAATACGAATCGGAAAACAAACCTGTAGTTCAGCTCTGGTTCTGAATTGGTCCCAATCTATCTGCCAGTCTGGCAGTCAAACAAAATAGAAAAAAATCATTCCAAACAGGAAACTTACTGTTCTTAAGGAAGTCATAAAGGACACAAACAACAAGCATGGATAACTAGTATGCGTGTTAAATAAGGTGGTGTAAAAGACGCTGCATCAACAGCAGTAAAATTCCGAATAAAGATTTTTCCATAACCTCTAAAATCGATATTGTCAATGGATTATATACTTGAACACTGTCGAACTAACACAAATCACCATTTTGCCACTTTCAAAAGCCTTACATTTAACACTACTCATACAAAATACGACAGCATTTTACATCATCCCGAGCAACCAAATTTGCCGCTCGATCACCCTGCCCATGTCCTTTTTTATCAATACTGTGCGGAGTAAAGTGTTCTTTGAACTCTCCAGTTTCTAGGATGTTTCTAGGTTTCAGGTGCATCTTTTTCCACAACTATAAAACCTCCTAAATGGCGGGATCTTCACTTTCACCAGAAAGATCACAGTCGGCCATTTTGGCCCAGAAAGTGGAAGAACAGGACGGGTATCAGGCCAAGAATGATGCTAAATCAGTCATTCCCTTAAAGTCTCAGCTGATCTTATCTGATCCAAAATCAAAAGTAACGTTTTGCAAAAATTGTTGTGAATCGTAAAAATTCAACATAAAAAAGTTTTGGTGTTTTTTTTTTTTAACCAATCAGAACAATTTTAGCAGTGCAGCGAAGCTTTGTCTTCGCATTTTGGTTTCCTGGTCTTTTATGCATCTTTTCTCTTCCTACACTTTGCCACACTTTCCCACGTTGCTTTACCTGTCCCACACCTTCCAAAATTTGCATTCATGCTTCCCACACAGTAATGCTGCCTTCCTATATGTATAAATATACATCATCATACTTTTCTGCACGTACGTTCCACTTGCAACACCTTTGTACATGTGCCTTTCACTTCCAAAACTTTCTTATTTATATCATTTCATTCCTCAAACCTTTTCACAATGTTACCTTTTACTTCACACACCTTTGGGCATGTCATCACTTGGCACCCCTTCCCACACGTACTTCGTTCTTTCCCAATCTGGCTTTTTCTTTTTCTTTCGACTTGATCTCAAAATATATATATATATATATATATATATATATATATATATATATATATATATATATTCTCTCTGCCTGCCCAGTGTCACCTGTTGGCTTATCCCTCCTTCACATCTTATTTATTCGATTTTTCCGAATTTTGCAATCGATTCGATTTTGGTTGAGGTCCGGTGGCAGATCAGGCCTATCAGTGCGATACAAGATGTAAACTGTTTATTATGGCAGAGGTATGCACCCTACCAAGCGCCGTTCTAGTTACCTCCGATACCGAAGGTGGAGGTTATGTTTTCACCCCTGTCTGTCTGTCTGTTTGTCTGTTTCTTTGTTTGTCTGTCTGTTTGTCTGTTTGTGTGCAGGATATCTCAAAAAGTTGTGGACGGATCCAGATGAAATTTGGAGGGAAGGTTGGGTGTGTGACAAGGACGAACTGTTTAGATTTTGTAGAGATCCAGATCTGGATCCGGCAACTGGAACTTTTAAGTGATTCTTCACCATTGAGAGATATGGCCAAAAACGACAAAGAGCACGATATCTCAAAAAAGGTCCACTAGACCTGTCGCTTATCTGGGCCCTGGCCTAATGCAGTAACACAAATTTGGTACAATTCTCACTGGTATGTCTGGTTAGGAGGATTTTTGAAGAAATTTACGTAATTTTCCAAATATTTCATGAAGTCCACCATTTTGACACATTTCCGCTCATGTGATTGGCACGATTTCCACGAAATAGTTATCATCCCGACCCAATCATAATGTTGCAATCAAAATTTGTTCGCATTCTGACAGGTGGGTCGAGAGAAGAAGATTCTCGAAGGAATTTGCATGACAGCCTTTTTGACACATGTCGAGTCACGTGATCAGCATGGCCTCCACAAATAAACATTAGGACTGTGTCCAAATGTTGTGAAACAAATTTGATAGGGTTCTGACTGGTGGGTCTGGAGAATAAAATTTCTGAAGGAATTAATACAATTTTTCACAAAAATTGACTGTCAGCCATTTTGACACACTTCAGGTCATGTGAATGGAATAACTTCGGCAATTTAACATCCCTACCCTGGCCTAATGTTGTAACACAAATCTGGTAGCATTCTGACTGGTGGATCAAGAGAAGAAGACTTTGTAAGGAATTTGCAAGACCGTCATTTTGATATATTTCCTGTCATGTGATCAGCATGGCCTCCGCAATTCCACATCAGGACCGTGTCCTTATGTTGTAACCCAAATATGGTAGCATTCTGACTGGTGGATCTGGAGAAGATGTTTGAAGGAATTTATGCGATTTTCCCCAAAATGACCAATTTGCCCATTTTGACACACTTTCGGTCACGTGATGATCATGACTTTCAGAATTTAACATCCCTGGCCTGTGCTAATGTTGTAACCCAAATTTGGTAACATTCTGACTGGTGGGTCTGGAGAAGATTTAAAAAGAAATTCATGAAGTTGGCCATTTTGACACACTGAAAGTCTTGTGACCGGACCAAGATGAGCAATTCTTACCAGTCAGGAGAGGAACATTGCTGCAAAATTTCAGCCTGTTTGGCCCAATGGTTTTGCCGGAGAAGTCGCAAAATGAGACGGACGGAGGGACGGACGGACGGAAGGACGGCGTACGATGACAATAACTCATGTGGAATGTAAATTCCAGAAAAGCTAAAAATGTATTGGCCCCAATATGCTCGACTGGATCAGACATTACGTGGTGGAGGTATGCGCCCTCACGAGTGCCCTTGTCGTTAATTTATAGAAAGGCAAGTTTGTTAAAAGTTTACAAACCTTCGTGACCGTATGCCTCTGACATCCGCCTTTAAAGCTGCGCAACCTTACAAATACCTCACACTTTTTAATACATTTTACAGACTGCTCAAAAATGCGATCACAGTTGGAAGCAAACTTGCCATCAAGGCATAAGCCATACAATTTGTTCTCACTCATGTGCAAAGCATATGATTGTCGTCGTTACATACCTTCTCTTTTTGTTTCTCATATATCTTTGTATCTCTTATGCATTCTGAAGAAATCGTTTGAATGTCAGTTTTGCCTTTCTTCCCTTCAACTTCTCACCTATTATTATGCTCAATTTGAACCTTTTCATTTTCCCTCTTCTCTGTCATTCCTCCTCTATTCTCCATTATAACCACAAACTTCCTTGTATCCTCTAACAATAGATAATGTGACTGCTGATCTTCTAAGTGCAAGAAGTACATTTTATGTGTTTTTGTTTTTGACGAGGTACAAGGAGGGTTGTTGTGTTTTTTGGATTCAACGTATAGGCTCGTGGCAGAGCAATTGAAGAACTGGAAGTTAGAATGAGATTGAAGAGAATGTGGAAGGCGGTTCCACAGATGGGGAAAAGGAGAAACAAATGAGTGGAGGTGAGCAGTGATCCTGGATTTGTGTAGTTTCATGAGAATGTAGTAGATGGTGGACCGTGTGTGCCATTTATTTTATGGAAATCACCCTAAACAAGGCATAAAGCCACTCCAGGTAATGGGGCTAAGAAAGAAAAAGAAGAAGAGCAAAAACTGGCAAAACTTTCACCTCGTCCTGGAACAACGAAACCTATTTAGAGGACCACTGTGCAGGAGGGTGTAACTAGGCCAGGTGGAAAAATACATTTTCCTGTTTTTTAGGAGACACCATCTCCATACTGGATGGCCGTTGGCTCCCAAAGGGAGCTCATCTGCCCTTTATCGGGTGTTGTTTTCCGTCCTGGCAGGGTGTCACAGCCACCATCCCCATGAGCAAAGCCAGTGAGGGGTGTCGGTTTAGTCGCCGATAGCCTGACCATGCGGCAGGTAGCACTCACTGGGTTACACGTTACCAGTGGCAGTCCCAAAAGACTGACCTGACTCTAGAAATCTTGAAGCGGACAAAGCACGGAAAGAGCAGAGGGTGCAAGACCAGAAAGGAAGCGGAAGAAGAAGACAGAAACCACTGACATGTCTGCAATTGGAAAGTGATACATAGGCCCATAGACTCAGCTTCATCGCAGGACATTCCAATAATCTTGAAACGAAGGTTGAGGCTAGTATGTTGAGGACCCTTTGTAGTTGATATCAGGATAATCAATGGACCAGTGTTTCTAACCCAATATCGGATGTTCCTGAGAATGCATCTCAAAGCAGTACACTCCAGGGTAAAAATCGCACATGGTGATGGCAAAACCAGGTAGTTGTAGACACTTTAGGAATGAGAAGAGATCACGACTGCCCATTATACTCAGAAGGAAGAAACTGTATCTGGAGAAATGTTTATAACCAAGCATGAATCCTGCAATTTGCAAGGCCTTGCCTCAAACTGGCTGATTCAACCAAAGGAAGGCCCTTATCAAGCATCACACTATCCCACCTTCATTTTTCTCAACTATATCATACATTACCTTCCAGTACACAGCAGAGCAGATCCTTTTCTTACGACACGGAGGTCGTAAGCCTCTCACTAAACCCCTACCATCTTTTCACCTATTTTAGGTAGTGGCAAACAGTACTTGGTGGGAAAGATCTCATAATAAAGAAAAGAAAAAGAAAAATCAAGGCTGAGTTTACAAAGCTCATGCTGCTGATACAGCGTAACAATTCCAGAGAACGCCAATACAAGCACAGCGTCAGTTCTCTTGCGTCAAAGCAACACAGAATATATCTGAAAGCATTTTAATCCATACATACGAGAAAGTATTTTCAGAAAGAAACTCGCCAGATAAGTCGATACGATCTTTGACAGGGAACTGGCATCGGAGAATCACCAATGTCCTATCCGGTGTTGAAGGCAGCTTTGCCAAAGTGATACTACAGCTGCTATCATTTCCTGTGAAGGAAGCTAGCCAACCGATCACAGTTGCTTCAATGGCAGGGAAGGAACCCGAGTTTAACCTCCTTCTACCCGTGTACCTCCATTATCCCTATTACCAACCACCTGCTCATCATATCACTCAAGACACATACACACGACATCATCATCTTCATGATACGCTGAACGAGCCCTTTGAAGATTATCCCAAGGAGAACAACAAAACACCTGTACTCCGCCATGTAAATGGTCACAGGGTCAAAAAAAATTGGATTATCACCAAAAAGAAGAATGGCATTTGCATCCACCACCATTTTCTGCTGAACTCTGCACTCAAAGCATTAAAAACAAACTCCAATAGGTGTGGGGCTGTGGACGAGCTGGTGGGAAACCTCTGCTCGTATGTGTTAAGGTGACGGGTTTCGATGACCACGGACTGCCCCTAGCAGCTGTTTAAGTCATAAACTCAACAAAACTTGTTCCACAAGCTAAATCGATCTGCAGCTGTTCTCTCACACATGAAAGCAACAAAAAGGGTTTTTAATTGTCATTTTCCATCCACGAGCAAAGAAACCAGGCACAGCTAAGAAGAGTTTTTCACCTGTTTCTCTAAACCGTGGTTACCCCGTGCACGCGAAGCAAAAAGCGGGGTTCAGCAATTGGTTCACTTATGTGTGTCCACAAAAGTCAGTTTATGATCGAGGAACCACTTAATTTCAAATTAATCAGAATGTTATATTTTGAACATAAATCAGAACATGAATCGAAAAACGAACCTGTAGTTTAGTCGGACTTTGGCTCTGAATTTGTCCCGACTGTGCATGTGCAGAGAAGAGTGAGACAATATTTCTACTCTGTCTGCCTGTGTGACACGCAAACAAAATTGAAAATCATTCCAAACAGGAAACTTAGTATTTAAGGATGTCACAAAGGACACAAACAACGGGCACGAAGAACGAATGTAACTTGGTGGATAAGGTGGTGTACTAGCCACTGCACCAATGGTGGTAAACATCCAGAATTAATTTTTATACGACCCTTACAGTCTTTATTTTATTTCAATATTATCAATACTTCAACGCTGTAGAAGACAAATCGCCTTCTTATTTCTTCCAAAAACCTCCAGCTTTGAAGTACAGTACTCGGATGTGTAATACAAGGTGGTGCATAAGACTGCATCAACAGCACTAAACTGCCAGAAGTTTTTTGTATTCGACATTTAAAATCATTATTTTATTTCAATTGAATGATAAACTTAAAACACTGTGCAGGATAAAGTGTTCCATGAACTCCAGTCGGACATGGCCTGGTATCATCGAGCTATGCTGGATTTCACATGATACTTTTGAAACTAACTACTAGCTTGTCAGTCCAACCAGTCTGGCTGCCTTGACATCACGTGGCTTCCATGACATGACTTGTACATACTATGTGTAATCGCTCCCTCCACACCCTCCCCAATGTTGCAAGGTTCTTACCTCAACCTGGCCATACATTGCGATGGCAAGAGCAATAAATCAAAGTACAGTACTTCAATCAAACCGAAATTAGGCGAAGCCTTCCTTTTTATGACATAAGTATGAAATAAATGCTTATCAGGCCCTATTATTTTGTGGAACCCAATGTTTATGCATCATCGTCTTTGCAGCTCTTTAAAGCAAACATTTCAAAATTGTTTATTTAATATCCAGTGTTAGGGATACTGGCTTGGGATCCTCGGGTCCCAAGTTTAAGCCCCCTGTTCTGCCGTTGAATTAACACCAAGTGGGGTTGACTCAGCCTGTCATCCTTCCAAAGTCAGCAAAATGAGTACCAGCGTACTGGTAATAGGGGCACTGCATCAGCGGCATAGCCGCGTCCCCAACCGATGATGCAACCAGCGGCCGCAAGGTTGCACTCGAGTGTTTATCCAGCAAATCTCAAATCCATGAACCCTCAAATGCATGGAAACTGGAAATTAGTTAAACCCACAAATATTTCTGTTCTCAAGATCATCAGTGAGTGTCAGTTGAGTGATGTTACAGTGTGCACTGACATTTCACATTAAATATTTTTTAACTTTCAGTTAGTTTACTTTGACCCCTCACAATACTCCTCTGACCCTCAACACTCCTCCTGTTCAACTTCTACCCTTCCTTACTTCTTTTATGCTTCTCTGCAAAACTTATATGCCAGGAAAGTATCTATTTTGCAATCAAACATTTCAATATTTATACTAACAAGCCTTCTTTGATACTTTGAAAACCTCTTATAGGTGCCATTTTAGTGCTCAGGCACTACTCCCACCACAAAGAGCAAATTGCAATGCAGATGAAAGTGAAAAGTCCACCCTCCACCCTCGCTGTGTGTGTGCGCACGCAAACACGCACACAGCGAGCTCGTGCACGCATGCACACACTAACTCACACCAGCCCACACCACCATCAAGCTCCAAACTCTGAAACTTCGTTGTTCCACTCTGGCACTCATCACATGCCTTTCACAATCAGCCATGATGACAAAGCCTGTAGGATACAAAAAAATTAACTTCAAAGTTCGAGTGACACCTATAAATTCCAGGCACTCCATCAAAATCTGGATTGCTTCATTTAGCAGATAACTCTCGATTAGCTTTGATCGAACAGTCTGTCTCAAACGAAAGATTGTTCCTCGATATAGTGTGAAAGTTGCAATAAATTCACATCCATTATCAGCCAATTAATCATCATTTTCTATCAGCGTCTAATTCACAATTTTTTCTGCTAAAAGTAATGCCCCCTCAGCCTGGTGTTGGCTTAGTGGTTAAGGTGGCTGGCTTGGGACCCGAGAGTCCTGAGATCAAGATCATGGTTACCATTGAATCAACACCAGGTGGGGTTGACTCAGCCTGTGATCCTTCTGAGGTGGGTGAAATGAGTACCAGTGTCCTGGGTAATCACCATTCGGGGTAACCTGTGTCGGATTGGCGTCCCGTCCAGGACTGTACTCCCAGCCAATGAAACTGCCTCGGCAGCTCGATGCACCTTTACGGCGCGAAACGAATGCTATTATTATTGATGCCTCCTAATCATATATTTTTCTCTTTGTCAATGTAAAAAGCGATTAAAAAATAAAAAAAAATAAAAACTTTTGCAAAACGGAGTGATCATTTCATGCCTCCAAATTAGGATATTGGTCTGCACTCCCAGTGACCTAGACGCCTGCCGAGATCTCATCCCCTCCTCGCCCTCGACATCTCTGTTTTTAACAGTGCAGTTTGAGTTGAAGGACTTCTATAGAGCCAGCGTTCCCCCTCCCTCCCCCGACAAGCCTGTAAAACCAAGGCTGCTGTAAAGTGAGCACATTAGCAGTTGGGTGGCGGGTCATTAGAAGCACATAAGGAAAGGACACGAGATGGAAAATGGCTCAAGCATCTGACACTTTGAAGCCCACTTCCAGTTAGCCAGTTGCTCTATTTTGTTGTGCTTCACAGCTTGCTGCAAGAAGGTCCCAACTTGATGAACAAAAAGACTCATGAACATCGGCAAACACTGCTCTGATCACCCGGTTCACCCAGATGAAATAGCGGACAGCTCGCTGACTGCACTCCAACACATCATGAATCACCACCATTAATCGAGTGGTTTTCTTTTAACACTCTCCACTGGAACGCCAACTCCACTCACTAAAATTCCAAAAACAAACTACTCATGTCCCGAGGCTGGTTCTCCTGGAAGTCGTCAAGAGATACACTCGGCTGGAACACAATCTTCGAGCTTGATGATAACAGGAATGAGGTATGGGTTGAAGGAAGAGAACAAAAAAATTCCAATCCAAAGACGAGGAAAATAAATCCCCCCCCCACAACCCCTCCCCACCCAAAAAACATCCACCAAGGAATGCTCACAATCAACCCTCAATATTGATGTTCCATTAAGTCCTTTGTAAGTTGAGTGACCATCATTTACTATGTTGTTCCTCCTGAACAAGGCAAACAATATTGCACGTACCTGTCCACAAGTGAATGTGGTTAGAATGTCTGTGATTCCAACGAGCCAATATTTGCTTCATCCTGGAGCCTGATGACGAGTTGAGAAAACACAGCTTTCTCCAACAGATAAACCTTAAGTATTTACAAGCTTACTTGAAGAAAATGGTTTGTTGTTAGAACAACAATGCCCATAACAACAATCTACTCGTGTATGTAAAGTAAGGCTCCAAAGTAACCAACAACCAAAGGACACCGCTTATCCGTATGCAGATCAGGTGTCACCCGCATGTTCTTGTGATTCAGTGCAACCGAGGCTTTACGTGGCAAGAACCCAGTCTCCGCGACATCAAGAAATGTTACATATGGCTATATAGGCTGAAAGCTTCAGAAACGTTTATCTCTTCCTTCATAACCCCAGCAAACGCACACGCTTTTAATTTCCTCAGGAATCCACCATAACAGCCAAGGCTTGCTGGGCCACCAAAATGGAAGGGCTCAGAAAGTAGCCTCAAGCTGGAAACCCCAAGGG
>NC_140964.1:113170923-113188423 GCF_056783735.1 Eptatretus burgeri
AGAACTGAATTAAGTGCATGCCTGTAAATTATTGAATAGACGTCGGCTGTAGGCTTTGCTCTTGTCTTGCCCCCTTCCCCCATTGATTGCATGCATGTATCAATAAATGTCCCCATTGTTTGAATGTCAATCTGCTCGTTGCGTCATTTCCTCCCATTGACTTCCACGGCACATTCGGGAAATTAGCCAGCTATTAAAGCCAAATTAAAGTGGTAATTGGTCCAAGGGAACTTGGCGATTAAAATTGCTCGGCATTGCACACGGAACGAGCGTGCTTCGCAGCTCGTTTCCATACAAGTTCCGTTGAGGTATAAATTCTCGGTACTTCTGTCTGCGCGGATAATTAGGTATATCGAGATTCGGCGATTAACCCTGTACCGCGTGGACAGAATATTGACAGTTTATGATGTGTTAAGGCATCTGGAGCAGGTTTCTGGAGTTGTCCGGAAGCTACGACTGAATTCCGGGTTTCAGCGGACGCGCGACTGCGATTGGGCCTTAAGCGGTCGTGCATGGCTGTCCGAATCGGCTAATTCGTAAATATATATATATATAGCCTGGTGTTGGCTTAGTGGTTAGGGTGGCGACTTGGGATCCTAGGATCCTGAGTTCAAGCCCCGTTGGCTGCTGAATTAACACCAGGGGTTGACTCAGCCTGTCATCCATCTGAGGTCGGCGAAGTGAGTACCAGTGTACTGGTCCCGGTGTATGCCCCGGTTAGAATAGGTGTACCATATCCCTGTGTATTGTAAGAGGCGACCAGGGTTGGCGTCAGGAAGGGCATCCGGCCATAAAAAAAAAATTGCCTCAAGAAAAAGCCCAACCCCTGCACAGCAGGGAAAAATTGCTGTAAAAACGGTCATATATATATATATATATATATATATATATATATATATATATATATATATATATATATATATATATATATATATATATATATATATATATATATATATATATATATATATATATATATATATATATATATATATATATATATATACATACCTGGTGTTGGCGCAATGGTTAGGGCAGTGGCTTGGGATCCAAAAGGTCCTGAGTTCAAGCCCCGTTAGGCCACTGAATTAATACACCAGGGGGTTGACTCAGCCTGTCATCCTTCCGAGGTTGGCAAAGTGAGGTCCAGTGTACTGGGCCGGTGTATGCCCCGGTTAAAATAGGTGTACCATATCCCTGTGTTGTAAGAGGCGATCAGGGTTGCGTCAGGAAGGGCATCTGGCGTAAAACATCTGCCAAATCACTATGCGGATCATTCGGATGATCCGCTGTGGCGACCCCTAACGGGAGCAGCCGAAAGAAGAAGAAGAAGAGATATATATATATATATATATATATATATATATATATATATATATATATATATATATGCATTTCATCCACAGTGCAATAGTCGTTCTCAGTTGAGATTATGGCTGCTGCACAAAAAAAAGCCCTTTTATCAATTATGGTCCATCTGCCACCACTTCTTGATCTTCAGTTCCACAAGACCCACACCTGAGTGCCTTCATCTGCAAATACAGTGCTGATATAATGGTTGATAATTCTCCAGTCAAGGATCAGAAACTGACAAAATCCAAAATCTTATCATGAATACACTCAAATACAGATCATTTGCCATGACATGATCCTATTAGAAGGTAAGTTAAGGTAAGAAAGTGGTAATATAATGAAGTTACAATAAATAAAAAAATCAAAGAAAAAGACACCTTCGAAGGAAGCACTGTCACGACATCACAATAAGTCAATGTCATAAACTCAAAGCATTCTATCCCAATCTGGAAGCCTGGTGTTGGCTTGGCGACTTGGGATCCTTGGGTCCTGAGTTCAAGCCCTGTTGGCCGCTGAATTAATATACACCAGGAGGTTGACTCAGCCTGTCATCCTTCCGAGGTCGGTAAAATGAGTACCAGTGTACTGGTAAGGGGGAGACTGCATCAGCAGCATTGCCGCGTCCCAACCAATGATGCAACTAGCAGCCACAGGCTGCACTCGATGGAGAGAGATCCCAATCTGGAATATTTAATTCTAAACAAATCAATATAAGGGTCCATCGAAGAACAGCTCCATATTGCTATTTGCCAATTGAGAGGTGTTGGCTCTTCGTAATTCCTGAGAACTAGCTGGCTAACCAACACCATAAAATCCAACTCAGAGATAGCCTTAAGCCAAAAATGGTGCCGCTTGAGAAAACGCAGACAAGTCCATCTCATCAACACATATTCCGTGTGGCCACAACAACTGATTACGTGCGGTTCAGGTAACAAAGTAAAGTACGACTACAACATCCGGTGGATTGAAATCTTGTGCCCCTGCTCCGCACACTCTGCACATTTTCTGCACATCAGGTCATCCACACCATGTTTGAGCTGCCAACAATGTGTGCACGGGTTGTCACACAAAACAGAAATGGAAGAGCAAAAGTTTTCTCTTCTTTTGCTCTGAATTAGGATAAGGGACAAGCTGAAGGATGCAATGATACAAGGTACAGATAAGAAAACTTGTTTTATCGATAATAACAGAAACAAAATGCCCAAATATAAATAAATATGACCCAACGATCATCGACAAAAACCACACATCCCCTCCTACGCACACTATTTATCAGTTAATGTTTTGTTGAAGAATACAGCAAACCCATTGAAAGGGACGAATGACTTTCAATAACTTTGAGGAGGTAACACGTGAGGTCCTTTCTCAGCATTATCAAAGCCACAAGTGGAATGGATGGACAAAGGATACCCAATCCTGCTGTATCACACAAACCCATCAAAATACGTGGAGATTGTTTAAGTGGTGGCGGTGTGGTGGTTATAGCTGTGGTGATGCGAGTGGCTGTGATGTTTTGGTGGGAAATGTAGTAATCACGATGGTGGTTCTTATCGTTGTGGTGGTGATAGTTATGGATATTCTACTCTTGATGATGTCAGTTGTGGTGACGGTAATGAAAATTGTGGTTGTGATTTTTATGGCTATTGCAGTGGTGAATGTTTGTACTCTGTAGGGATATTAATGGGGTGTAGTTGCATTGGTTTTTTTTTAGTCATTATCATGGTCGTTCTCATACTTGTGGTTGAGGTGGTGGTTGATGTGGTGAAGGTTCTCACACATTTTCGATTCAAACAGAAACTCATGCAGCTTGTGGAGAGGAAAGCATATGATGTTTGATAATGATAAAAAAGGGTAAATATGCAAATACAAAAGGGATAGAGGCAATAAGATGGATATCAAAGGTGGAGGACATGTCCTGGGTCCTGATTATAGAGGCTTCAGGGATGTAGTTGTGGGAGATGAAGACATAATCCTGACAGATGGACGAACGTAACTGTGGGTGGTGGAAGTATTCTTGTGGCTGTGCAAGAATGTGGTTGTGGCCATGGAAGAGTGTAGTTGCAGCCAGTGGAAGAGCATGGATGTGGGCAGTGGAAGAGCATGAATGTGGGCAGTGGAAGAGCATGAATGTGGCTACTCGAAGTGCATGGATGTGGGTGGTGGAAGAGCATGGATGTGGGCGGTGGAAGAGCATGGATGTGGGCGATGGAAGAGCGTGGATGTGGGCGGTGGAAGAGCATGGATGTGGATAGTGGAAGAGCATGGATGTGGCTACTCGAAGTACATGGATGTGGGCGGTGGAAGAGCCTGCATGTGGGCGGTGAAAGAGCATGCATGTGGGTGGTGGAAGAGCATGGATGTGGGCGGTGGAAGAGCATGGATGTGGATAGTGCAAGAGCATGGACATGGATGTGGGCGGTGGAAGAGCATGCATGTGGGTGGTGGAAGAGCATGGATGTGGGCGGTGGAAGAGCATGGATGTGGAGAGTCGATGTGCATGGATGTGGGCGGTGGAAGAGCATGGATGTGGATAGTCGATGTGCATGGATGTGGGCGGTGGAAGAGCATGGATGTGGATAGTCGATGTGCATGGATGTGGGCGGTGGAAGAGCATGGATGCGGAGAGTCGAAGTGCATGGATGTGAGTGATAAAAGATCATGGTTGTGGATGATAAAAGATCATGGTTGTGGATGATAGAAGATCATGGTTGTGGATGATAAAAGATCATGGTTGTGGGTGATAAAAGATCATGGTTGTGGGTGATAAAAGATCATGGTTGTGGGTGATAAAAGATCATGGTTGTGGGTGATAAAAGATCATGGTTGTGAGTGATAAAAGATCATGGTTGTGGATGATAAAAGATCATGGTTGTGGATGATAAAAGATCATGGTTGTGGATGATAAAAGATCATGGTTGTGAGTGATAAAAGATCATGGTTGTGGATGATAAAAGCTCATGGTTGTGAGTGATAAAAGATCATGGTTGTGGGTGATAAAAGATCATGGTTGTGAGTGATAAAAGATCATGGTTGTGGATGATAAAAGGTCATGGTTGTGGATGATAAAAGATCGTGGTTGTGGATGATAAAAGATCATGGTTGTGGCTGATAAAAGATCATGGTTGTGGGTGATAAAAGATCATGTTTGTGGGTGATAAAAGATCATTGTTGTGGGTGATAAAAGATCATGGTTGTGGATGATAAAAGATCGTGGTTGTGGATGATAAAAGATCATTGTTGTGGGTGATAAAAGATCATGTTTGTGGGTGATAAAATATCATGTTTGTGGGTGATAAAAGATCATTGTTGTGGGTGATAAAAGATCATTGTTGTGGGTGATAAAAGATCATGGTTGTGGATGCTAAAGTATGGTGATGAGTGGTTGATTGTTGTGCTTTTGAATGATGGAGAAATTTTGTTGTGATCAATGGAATGCAGGATTGTAGGTGATGTAAAGGTGTTGGTGTGACAGTGTGAGGGTCGAAAGAGTAATGTTTGAAGTGGAAGGAGAGATGGTCATATGAAGGAGTGGAAGTCACGGTTATGAGTGGCGTGGTTGTAGTCGACAAAGAGATAAGGTTGTAAGAGGCATCAAAGCATGACTGAGTGATGGAGAAATATTTTATAGTCACAAACAAAGGTTGTAGTTGAGAGATATGTTGGGACAGACACGATTGTAATTGACCAAAGGACAAGGTTGTAGATGAGAGAGGGACATGGTCGATCCTCCAAACAGAAATATTATCGAGTTGCTAACCTTCCCGTGAGTCCACCGGGGATCGGGTCCTCACGCTCAGCCACAAAATCCCCCAGATGGTCAGGATGAAGACCCCCGTAGGTGCCGCCATAGCCGGAGGTGCAGGAGGAAGGGGAGGGGAAGAGGGGGGGAGGGGGCTTTTTGGTAGGGTGTGGATGGGTGGAGACACAAGTCTGCACGGACAGACAAATGGGACTCGACAAGAAGGCTCCCGCGGAGTCTCTCCGGAGCAAGAACGCAATCCAGGGGGCGCTTCCTCCGAGGTTCTCCCGAAAAATCCTTTTGCAGAATCACGAAGCCAGCTTTAGAAACTGTGCGAACACGGCACGACGTCCGGCTTAATGCAAAGAGTCTACCTGGATGCACGAACCTGGAAAGGTGTGCGAGGAAGTTCGCGAGCGCGATTACTAGAGATGTGAACGCAGCGCCCGACGGGACGGCAATGAGAGCGGGCGGTTCGGAAGGCAAACAAAAGCCGCCGCCTGCACTGCAGCTATTGGCTCAGGATCTCGGAGCGGGGGTCTAGGAATTGGGGTGAGGGGGTTGTCTGCAGGAAAGAAGGGGGTGTAACCACGGCCATTCCGGCTACGCATTTTAAACTGCTTCGAGATACCCCCACCAACCCACTCCCCACTCCCCAACACGGTCACCCAACCCCCAACCGTGTGACAGCGAGCTGACCACTCTCCAACGGGGTCGTGGCAATTAGTCCATCGGTCTTGCTGGTATGGTCAACGAGAATGGACCATCGATCAGCTCGAGGAAGCTACTCGTCGGCACACAAATCGGACCCTTCATTGCACAAACGCACCATCTTTACATCAATATCTCAGACATCCATTGTTTCACAAAAAAATAATTAATTAATCATCGAATACTCCGTTCCTTGAAATAAAAAATAAATTAATAAAAAAAATTTCTTTCAAATCCCATCAATTCGAGCTTTTTCCCCAAAACACTGATTCATGTGAACTGGGTTATTGCAATTCAAAAATGACAACTCGAATATGAATATTTCATTAAAATCCGATTGATTACCATCAACATTTCCTTCAAAACGTCAGATGATCCAAAATTTCAGGAATCACATCGATGACCGTTGTAATCAATAATAATCACACAAGATGACTTTAACATTTTGAATTATAAAAATTACATTAATATCTAGAATCATGATTTATATATCTATATAATCATGATATAGATATTGTTGTAGAATTCCCGCCCGTCGGTGTGCGAACGACCGCGTCTAACCAATAGCGGTCGCTTCGCCCACCGAACGGACAATCCAGTCGTGACTTTCTGGAACAACGCCAGAAACCAGTCACGGGTGAGTTTTTAATCCCACCAGGGTACAGTCCGTATTCTACCTGCGCGAAATAGGGTCAATCACCGAATATCGATAAACCGAAGTACCCGCGCCGTTAACCTACCGAGGAACCGTACCTCGGCGAAGACCTACTTGGACACGAACCGCTAAAGCGGTCCGTTCTGTTCTGGGATAACCGAGCGGGTATTATCACCAGACCTCGCCGAAACCGATTCTATTTATCGGTTATTTAAAAACCAACTATATTCCGAGTGCAAGATGGGGCAGTTCAATGAGGGAATGGACGAACAGGTTTACATTCAAACAAGGACATCTATTATAATAAAGCACGTATGCAATTAAACAAGGCAAAACACGTATGCAATTATACAAGCAACAAAAGCACGAAAGAAGAACAACAACCGTCTACTTATTATGTACAGTCACTTGCACTTAACAGCAGTTCCTCCTTATGAGATGGGCCTACGGACACAGGTACGCACACACACACACACCCAAGAAATGGTGGCAGAGGCCTTTAATAACGAGCTCCAGCTCGGAGGACAGGTGAGCTAAAACCCAGAGCCTATCTCGAACCTCTCCATCTCGTGTGGTCTTCAAGTTGTTCGAACCCGGGCTCCAACGAGAGCGAGCTCGATCCAATCGCCGAGCCGCGATCCTTCCCGAGCTCCCGCGAATCCTCCCGCGCTTCTCAACACGTGCTGGTGAGACGAGGCGCCGAACCTTCCCGTCGATGCGTCGCTTCCTCGAGGAACCACCTCCATGAAGAGGTCGATGAATCGCACCAAGCCGGGAACCAAAATGGAGAACAAAGAGCTCCACGAACCAAGAAGAAGAAGCCACCACTCACAGCTCGAGCCGAGCGACCGGCTTAACTTCCTTCCAAACAGGGCAGCTTGAAGCAAAAAGCTCTCCCGAGCCAAACAGAAGGTGAAGCTCACTGAACCACCAAAGCAAAAAGCCTCCTCCTGAGCCAGGCCTCAGCCGGAGCTCACTGAGCCAGTCGAAGCAAAAAGCTTCCGCAGGCCTCAACCCTAACGCAAGCGAAGCAGGACCCGACGGTCTGCTGAACGGCTCCTCTCTGCCGAAGTAAAAAGCTTACTAACCAAGAACAAAGAAAGGATCTCATCCTTATCCTTCTCCGCCACCCTCCTCCACGCCCGGCGTGACTCATGCCCTCGTGATCCATCCCCCCCCCCCCCCCGCTCAGCCACGGGTGGGAGGGAGTTGTTGACATCATGAGTCACGGGACGGCAGGGTTCTTCCTCTTTGCAGAAGAGGGGGAGGGATGTCTCCCTTGTTCGTTCCCAAACTATTAAATCGATCTGCAGTGCATCTCATCGATTTCTGAACATTTAAACAATGGAAGGTGAGCTATCTAGGGAACAAGCACTTATCGACATCGCTGACTAAGGGAACCTGTATGTTGTGTGCAATCAAATTCCAAATTCGTAACACTACACCCTACCCTTTTTACAGACTCATCCCGAGTCGTCAAATTTTTGTGTGACCAGCATGTGTAAGTTTTCCCCTAGTACGTTCTACCTTCGAATCCCTGAGTGCGACATTTCTTAATACGTGTCCCAAAAATAAATAACCTAATGCGCTGCGTAACTAACTAAACAAACTCTCAGACTCATTCGGACAACTTAACTAAAAGTGCCGGCGCTAAAACAAACATGCAGGTGAGGTTCCACGTATTTACAATTTTCACTCAACTTATCCATTACTTAACCATGGCCCAGGACCTGTGATCTGTGAAAGGGAAAAGGTAAAAGTCATTACAAAGTCATTGATGCAGGGGAATGGATGGAGATGGTCGCAAAACACAAATGAGCATGATGGATGCATGGGCTGCCTGCAGGGCAGCCCTTGCAAAACTGGATGGTCCTGGCGCACATGGTGATGCATGGACACAGGGGCAAACGCAAACAAGGGCGAGCAGGCATGGGATCATGGCAGAGGCAGGCAACTAGGCATGGCAAGGTAAGTCCATGCAGAACAGGCGGCTGCAGCACAACACGCCGGCATGTGAAGCTGGCCGACCTCTGGTGTGGTTCCAACAGGTCTGGAGGGAGTGCGGTGGTGTCAGCCGCTCTGAAGGCGGGCTTGGACCCAGCCTACTGTCTCCCCCCCACTCTATCGCCTTTGCCTGTCTCTGTCTATACCCACTCCCTTAATTTGCCACAAAACACAACAAAATTTCGCTCCTCTTTATTTTTATTATTTTTATTTCCCTTTTATAATTGCCTCCCTAACCCCTTTTATCGTCCCTGTCTGGCTAACCTATCCTGTCAACCTAGCCAACTCCCAACCCCTACATTCCCTCTCTGGAGGGGAATAGGGAGAAACTCGTGTCCTGTCTCGAGGCTCAACGAAGCTTCAGAATGGCCTCCTCAGAGTTCAGCGATCGACGAAGGTGAGTCCAGCGGCCGACAACGAGCGAAGGGATGGATGGTGCGAAGGGGTACATCTCCTATCTACCCTGACATTCATTAACCTGAAACTACCCCGGGGCTTTCCAAAAACACCTCACACTTTAAAACTATAGGTTCTTAAAACCATGATTCCCATCGCCTGTGTTGGTGTCCATTAAAAATTTGGGCCTTGCCCTCAAATTTTCATTCATGCCCTCGCACAATTTCCTGGCTGGGCAGCGTGGCTCAACTGGCATGAACTCCCCCTCGGCCAAACTCTAACCATGGCACCCCCAGGCCCGCAGGCTGCCTCCGAGCATAGCTGCTCCCGACAATGCGGGGGGTTGCCCTCTCTGGCATTGCCCCCCTCTGATGCCCACATGGCGTGTTGATGCCCCAGGTCCCTTTCCGAGGGCCGCCCGTGCCCACTACACTGCCCCCGTGGCATTCTGGCGCTACGGGTCCCGTTTCCGACGGGTCGCCCGTGCCCACTACACTATCTCGGCCCCTCTTGGGCCCTTGGCCTACTCTGGCCGACTAGTCCAGTGCCCCCACAAAACAAATACTCAACTTTCCACAGCCACGCTCCCAGCCGGTCCATGAACTCTTGCACCCCTCCAAATGGGTTTCGTGCCTTCTCTCGACACCAACAACAAAACGACCTCCTTTTAGTAAATTTGAATAACTCACGAGCTAACATTAAACTGACCCCGGGGTCACTTGGGTGAGAATCACTCCTCCCCCAATCAGTCATCGCACCATGCATACCACATTCGCTCCACCCGCACACTTGGGCCCACTGTCCCACACTCATTCCTCACACACTTTCCATTTCGCAACTCACACCAACACTCCACACTGCCATCCTTCTAACTAAATCCCCTGACTAACTCGTGCTCCCTCGTCATCCCTTAAAACTCATGCACGTTCCATTTACTCTACGTAGCTAAACTACGTCGCCACTACACATTTCCAGTCTGTCCATGTCTCCAAAAAAAAATCCAACAATTCCCATTTCCTAAATCTAAACTGAAATCGCTCTTACTAGTCCATTCCACGGGCTCCATGAGGACTTATCCCTGCCCCACGAAGCCGGTCTAACTATCGCTAACCCATCCCCCCAACTAGTACTTCCTGTGCCCCCAAGCAAGGGGGTCTTCCACCCCCTGCCTGGGGCTCATGTCCACTCGAAGTGGCGAGGCTCGCTTTACTTCTTTTTTTATTCTTCTTCTTGCGCTCACCAGCGTGGCAACTCACAGCCTGCGCTATTTCCCCGTAATGTCATGGCAGCTGTTCTCGTTTCTCGTCCCCTTGGACGGTAACATCCGGCAGGGATTCCCTTCTGCCGGATTTCAACCATGCAGCCACGACGTCACCCTGCGCATCCAAAGCAAACCTCGTGTTTCGAGGGGTTCCCCACGCGAGCACATGTGCTCTGCTTGTCGGAGCTTCACACACATGCTCGTCTGGAAAACCCGTCCGTTCCAAATTCACAATCCAGCCTAGATTCTGTCCGTCCCGCGGGATTGGCTAATCCACCGCGTACGTTTCCGGACCGGGTTTCACTCGCGTAGCCGCGCACGTGGCGGCCTCGTGCGTACCACAGCACGGACTCCGGGCGCACTGCAGTGCAAACCCGGCACGATTCTCAAACCAACTACGACCGCTACCCAGCTTTTGTCCCTCATCTGTCGCAGTCATCGTCGCCATTCAACGCGCACACTTCTGCGTGCCACGACGCTCACACACCTCACCATTACACTAGGACATGCGGTTGCAGTCTCCCGCATGCTAACCGCCATCTCCCTCTCATACCGCCACCTCACACACACAGTCTCTCTCACACATCGCCTTTCACTCACACACACCATACTACTCACACACGCGGTTCCTCTCACACACGGTGTTTCATCCACACGCGGTGTTTCATATACACACGCGGTGTTTCATCCACACACGGTGCCTCATCCACACGCGGTGTTTCATCCACACACGGTGCCTCATCCACACCATGCGTGCTGGAAAGCACGCATTTCGGCACACTCGCAAACACACATTTCGACACCACACACACCGGAACAACCACGCTGGGAATTAGCACCACCACAAGGGGTCCCGGGGTTTCCATAACCCCAAAGCTCCGCGTGCACCCATTCACAGCACTCGCCCCCTCTTCCTCGCAAGGCTCGACCGGACCCACCTGGTCGTGATCTGCTTCAAGGGGGCACATTCCCTCCCCTCGTTCCTGAAGGAGGCTATCCGGCTGCTTGCACCGGGTCACAAGACATTCCCCGAGCTCCCCCTCATTGTCCTCCACTACCTCCATGTGTGTGTCCTCGTCTTTACTTTCGTGTTCATCGTGTCGTCTCTCCTCTAGCGTTTCTACCTCCCGTGTCTCTGTTATTCCTTTTATTATTTCCGTCGTCTCCATGATCCATCCCCCCCACCCCCCCCGCTCAGCCACGGGTGGGAGGGAGTTGTTGACATCATGAGTCACGGGACGGCAGGGTTCTTCCTCTTTGCAGAAGAGGGGGATTTACATCCATTTTTGCCAGCAATATTTCTAATAGCTGGCTCATGTCAGGTGGCCCGGTGGCAGTCGCTTCGCCATTAACGGGTGCAGATCCGCCAGGGACCGAGGAGGGATTTTGACGGAGGAGGGGAGGGGGGGTGTCATACACCGCGGCCCCCGCCGCGGCCCCCGCCGCTGCGCCCATTGCGGACTCTGCATTTGTTTGTGGGGGGTGTTCAACCTGCATAACGGGCATGTTCTGCACAGTCATTTCGCCCTGAGCCATGATTTCTAACATTTCTAAATTCATTACCCCCTGCTCCCGTTCGCCTTGAACCGCCATCTTGCTTAACGGAAATAATTTAAAAGCTCGTTTTTTTAATGGAACCGGAGGGTCGCCTCGCACACCCTTGATCCGGTTCTGTTAATTTTGTTGGAGGCGGGAGAGTTTGTTTTCCCACTCCTCGACACCAGTGTTGTCGAATTCCACCCGTCGGTGTGCGAACGACCGCGTCGAACCAATAGCGGTCGCTTCGCCCACCGAACAGACAATCCAGTCGTGACTTTCTGGAACAACGCCAGAAACCAGTCACGGGTGGGTTTTTTAATTCCACCAGGGCACAGTCCGTATTCTACCCACACGAAATAGGGTCAATCGCCGAATATCGATATACCTAAGTAGCCGTGCAGGTAACCTACCGAGGGACCGTACCTCGGCGAAGGCCTGCTTGGACACGAATCGCTTAAGCGGTCCATTCCGTTCTGGGATAATCGAGCGGGTATTATCGCCAGACCTCGCCGGACCCGATTCTATTTATTGGTTATTTAAAAACCAACTATATTCCGAGTGCAAGATGGGGCAGTTCAATGAGGGAATGGACGCAACGAACAGGTTTACATTCAAACAAGGACATCTATTATAATAAAGCACGTATGCAATTAAACAAGGCAAAACATGTATGCAATTATACAAGCAACAAATGCACGACAAAAGAACTACAACCGTCTACTTATTATGTACAGTCACTTGCACTTAACAGCAGTTCCTACTTATTAGACAGGCCCATGGACACACGTACGCACACACACACACACCCAAGAAATAGTGGCAGAGGCCTTTAATAACGAGCTCCAGCTTGGAGGACAGGTGAGCAGAAACCCAGAGCCCATCTCGAACCTCTCCACCTCGTGTGGTCTTCAAGTTGTTCGGACCCGGGCTCCAGCGAGAGTGAGCTGGATTCAATCGCCGAGCCGCGATCCTTCCCGAGCTCCCGCAAATCCTCCCGCGCTTCTCAACACGTGCTGGTGAGACGAGGCGCCGATCCTTCCCGTCGATGCGTCGCTTCCCCGAGGAACCACCTCCATGAAGAGGTCGATGAGTCGCACCAAGCCGGGAACCAAAATGGAGAACAAAGAGCTCCACGAACCAAGAAGAATTCACAACTCACAGCTCGAGCCGAGCGACCGGCTTAACTTCCTTCCAAACAGGGCAGCTTGAAGCAAAAAGCTCTCCCGAGCCAAACAGAAGGCGAAGCTCACTGAACCACCAAAGCAAAAAGCCTCCTCCTGAGCCAGGCCTCAGCGGAAGCTCACCGAGCCAGTCGAAGCAAAAAGCTTCCACCGTCCTCCATTCCAACGCAAGCCAAGCAAGACCCGACGGTCTGCTGAACGGCTACTCTCTGCCGAAGCAAAAAGCTAACTAACCAAGAACAAAGAAAGGATCTCGTCCTTATCCTTCTCTGCCCCCCCCTCCTCCACGCCCGGCGTGACTCATGCCCTCGTGATCCATCCCCCCGCTCAACCACGGGTGGGGGGGAGTTGTTGACATCATGAGTCACGGGACGGCAGGGTTCTTCCTCTTCGCAGAAGAGGGGGAGGGATGTCTCCATTGTTCCTTCCATAACTATTAAATCAATCTGCAGCGCATCTAATCGATTTCTGAACATTTAAACAATGGAAGTTGAGCTTTCTAGGGAATAAGCACTTATCGACATCGCTGACTAAAGGAACCTGTATGTTGTGTGCAATCGAATTCCAAATTCGTAACAATATATATTTATGTATACATGTATACACAGCAGATGTGATCATCAAACATACGTTTAAAGTTGGAACCCCATCGGTCTTGCAAGTCGTGCAACAGGTAACGTTTCCTCAATGCCCTGGAATCTGCCAGAAGAGGGTGAACAGGGACTGCAAATACCATGCACTATGGTATACTTACCATGCAGTTGTGGAATCACTGCGTTAACAAGGTTCGGTGTGGGTCAATGTGTGAACCTTTTATGGTTGTCTCTGATCTGATTGCCATGATGATTAATTATTCATGTGATGTTTTTATTGTCACTATTATTAGCTTATCTGGAATTGGGATTGTGGGCGGTGGAAGAGCATGGTGCACTGTCCGTCTGTCTGTATGTCTGTATGTCTGTATGTCTGTATGTCTGTATGTCTGTCTGTATGTATGTCTGTATGTCTGTATGTCTGTATGTCTGTATGTATGTATGTATGTATGTATGTATGTCTGTATGTATGTATGTATGTCTGTATGTATGTATGTCTGTATGTCTGTATGTCTGTATGTCTGTATGTCTGTATGTCTGTATGTCTGTATGTCTGTCTGTCTGTCTGTCTGTCTGTCTGTCTGTCTGTCTGTCTGTCTGTCTGTCTGTCTGTCTGTCTGTCTGTCTGTCTGTCTGTCTGTCTGTCTGTCTGTCTGTCTGTCTGTCTGTCTGTCTGTCTGTCTGTCTGTCTGTCTGTCTGTCTGTCTGTCTGTCTGTCTGTCTGTCTGTCTGTCTGTCTGTCTGTCTGTCTGTCTGTCTGTCTGTCTGTCTGTCTGTCCGTCCGTCCGTCCGTCCATCCGTATTCTATTTCGACTTCTCTGGGCAAACCGCTGGCCCGATCCAGTATAAATATGACAGCAACGTTCTGCTCCTGACTAGTAATGGAGACTGCAAAGCTCGTTCCAGTCAAGTGACCTTCAGTATGTCAAAATGGCCGATTTAGTGAATTTTTTTCCAAAATCTTCTCCAGAACCAGCAGTCAGAATGCTACCAAATTGGGGTTTCAACATTACGCCAGGGTAGAGATATTAAATTGTGGAAGTCATGACGATCACGTGACCGGAAGTGTGTCAAAATGGCCCACAGTCAATTTTGGGGAAAATCGCGTAAATTCCTTCAAAAATCTTCTTCTCCAGACCCACCTGTCAGAGTGCTACCAAATTTGGGTTACAAGATTAGGACAGGGTAGGGGTGTTAAATTGTGGAAGTCATGACGATCACGTAACCGGAAGTGTGTCAAAATGGCCCACAGCCAATTTTGGGGAAAATCGCGTAAATTCCTTCAAAAATCTTCTTCTCCAGACTTCCGTATGGCAAATCTTCTTCCGTATGGCAAACAGCACTGTCAGAGTGCTACCAAATTTGGGTTACATTAGAGCAGGGTAGGGATGTTAAATTGTGAAGGCCATGCCGATCACGTGACCAGAAGTGTGTCAAAATGGCGGACATCGGACATTTTTGGGAAAGTCGTGTAAATTCCATCAAAAACCTTCCGCTCCAGACCCACCAGTCAGAATGCTACCCAATTGGGGTTTCAACATTAGGCCAGGGTAGGGATGTTAAATTGTGGAAGTCATGACGATCACGTGACCGGAAGTGTGTCAAAATGGCTCACAGCCAATTTTGGGGAAAATCGCATTAATTACTTCAAAAATCTTCTTCTCCAGACCCACCAGTCAGAATGCTCCCAAATTGGGGTTTCAATATTAGGACAGGGATTAGATAAGCTATAGGTCCAGTGGTCCGATTTTTAGACTTCCAATGGGGTTCTCACAGGAAGTCTATCGTTCTTGTAAAGATTATTTTTCTTATTCTAGGAAAAATGTTATGGTCACAATTCTGAGAAAACCATTATCGCTAATTCTACAAAACGTTAACTGATTATAAAAGATACTTATGTAAATTTGTGCTTTACAAATTTTGTTTTTTGAACTTTGACCTTTTTCATCCGCCATCTCGGATTTAATGAAAAACTTTATGAAATCTTCTTCTCTGAAAGTGCCGTACGGATCGATGCGAAATTTTAAACATACGTTCGACTACCCATAGGAATATAAGTTTGAAAAAAGCAACGTCATCGGTCACGTGATTTGCGGCCATATAGGATGTTTTTGTTTTTTTTAACTTTAAAAACCTCCTCTGAAAGCACTGAATGGATTGAAGCGAAACAGCAAATATCACCGAATAGCCATGGATAATTATATTTCGCAATGATGACGTCATCAGTCACGTGGTTTGGTGGCCATATTGGATGGCCGCCAAACCACGTGACTCGTGGACTTTTATTTGGTGGACATTCATTTTTTTTATTTGTTGGACTCACCCTGTTCACCAAATAGAACTTTAAAAATCAACTTTTCTTAAACCGCTTATCCAATTGATACGAAACTTGATATATATATATATATATATATATATATATATATATATATATATATATATATATATATATATATATATATATATATATGATCGCATACCCACGTGGAGAAGGTGTTGAAAATGATGGCATCATCAGTCACGTGGTTTGGCAGCCATGGTGGATTGAAAAAAAAAAACCTTTAAAATCTTTTCTCTAAAACCGCTCAACCGATCGAAACAAAACTTTACAGATATGATCGACTCCCATGCACAAACAATTTTGACAAGAATTACATTATGAAGCACGTGGTTTGGCAGCCATATTGGATTGATAATATAACCTTCAAGAAGCCTCTTTTTTTGAAACCGCTTCACCGATCAATATGAAAGATATGATTACTTCAGATATTATTGACTAACCTTGGGGAAAATTTGTTGATAATGATGACATTATCAGTCACGTGGTTTGGAAGCCATATTGGATTGAAGGAAAAAAACATTAAAATCCTTTTCACTGAAACCGCTTAACCAATTTATACAAAACTTTAAACAAATGAATGAGTACCCATGGCAATTAAACATACCAAATTGAAGACGAAATACAACTTAAGATGTATCAACAACACTGAAAGTACTGATCTGCCTGGAAGCCTATCATCACTGCTCACAGTTTGAGATAATTTTGATATTTAACTTGTAGAAGTAGTAGTAGTTGTAGTCATAGTAGTGGTAGTCATAGTAGTTGTAGTAGTAGTAGTAGTAGGAGGAGGAGTAGTAGTAGGAGTAGTAATAGTAGTAGTAGTAGTAGTAGTAGTAGTAGTAGTAGTAGTAGTAGTAGTAGTAGTAGTAGTAGTAGTAGTATAATAAAAGTCCAAGGTTGTCCTTGGCATATATCAGAAGCTGGGCAGCACAGTTTACCACCATTTGTCCTTGAAGCCAAAGCAGCAAATTGCAGCACAGATGCAGCTGCGGAATGGAATAAAGCAATTTTGTGATTGGTTTTATCAATTGAAATCTGAAAAGGCATGCTGTCACCATTATGGGGATCAGAGCAAAGCTGATATTTCGGATGTTGGTCCTTCATCCTCTTACTCTGACAAAGGACACCCCTCATGCACCGACGAAAGGCATGCACCTCATGCTCTGACAAAGGACACACCTCTCATGCTTCGACAAAGACGAACACCAGAAAAGTCAGCTTTACTTTGCTTCCAATGGCACCTGGCGTTTGTCGGTGAGCATACCTTTGTCAACTTTTGGTTGATCATACCTATTATATTGTTTGAATGTGCACCGATGCAGCACAACACTGTATGAAACAAAGTTTAGTGTTTATCCATTGCATGACATCCGTGCACAGTTATGTTTCGTACAAATACTAAATTTCAAGCAATAATAATTTATAGTACAAATACGATGATGTCATCATCATCACTGGACTTTGACAGTAAATCATCCAGAATTTTGGGGAATTGAGTCCCATGTACACATTCCTCAAACTGACCACTCAAACTCAGGTCCAAATAGAGGATCGATGAAGTAATGTCCTTTAAATCAGAGTTGACAATATCCCCATAAAAATAAATAACTAGAAGGGCACTTGGGAAAGCACATACCTCTGCCACATAATGTCTGATCCACGAGAACATATCGGGCCCAAAACATTTTTGAAATAACATACCACATTTAGGTTTTGGCCCCATCTCT
>NC_140964.1:113193423-113200423 GCF_056783735.1 Eptatretus burgeri
CAGAATAGACATGTGACCATGAGCAGGTCACAGCCCGTCACGGTCGCTTGTCCAACTCACAATCCCACGGGATATTGTTATGTTTGTGTGGGATAGTGGATAGATATGCCCATAGACCAGATTGAAATGTATGGAATAGCATGGTCCTTGTACGAGTAGGTAGCCCAGCTTGATGTAATAAGGAAGGGCGTGTCAGCTTATAGATGTCTTGTTTGGATGTGCACCATACAGGGGTGGTGCATGGTAATAATTACTTAGGGATGATGGTTAAGGAAATGATGTGTGTAAACCCCAATGTAAACCTCTACTGCAGGTGCCAGGAGACTTGGAAAGTGAGCAAAGCAAGAGAGGGGTGGAGGGAGTTGTAGACGCTTCCCAATGGGTGGAGTTCGGATCACCTCCGAGAGGCAGAGTTTTGTTGTTGCCCCGGGAGAAGAGGGAGGAGCCAAATCGGGCGGTTGGGTGTGTAAGAGAACAGTTGGTCTGAAGAGAACGGGAAACATGATGGAGAGAAACAGTCTGAGGTAAAAACAGAGGAGAAAGAGTCTGAGGAGAAAAGACGAGGCAAGGAGGTCATCCTGTTTGACTGCCTTTTCATCATTTCTGCCCTGCCCCTATTGTCAACATGCCCGTGTGCCTTTGTCTCCTCATTGTCCTGCTCATAATCTCCTCGTCGCCTGCTTGTGGCTGCTCCATACCCATCTGCCCCCCCCTAACCACCCCCTGCTACCACCAGCACTGAGTCCCCCGGTGTCCGCGACCACCAGAGCTGAGTCCCCCGGTTTTGTCCCTTTCCCGTCAGTGACTGTGTCCGGAGTGAGACGCCTCAGTTATATAAGATTTCTTTCATACTCATTGTGCATAATTATTTATATTCAATTCCATGTCCCCCTTTCTTCCCCAGCACTACCTGCCGTCGTCTCCTCACAATCACCATCAACTGGTTCTTTCGCTTTCGTTACAGAAAATAGACCCGTTGGTTTTTAAAGAGCTAAGGTTCTTGTGTCTCTCCTCATGAACCACGCGCACGAAAATCCACCATTAATTTGGAACGTCTCGATGGGAGTTAAAGCCGTTCAGAACATCCTGGGATTTTAACCTCCCGCCACAACGAGCTCAATGTTAGTCGAGCTGTTGACGCTACATTTGGTGTCAGAAGTGCTTTTGAGTCTTCAAAATTTAGAGCTAAATGGTGCTGGGACAGCGCAGGGGATCACGCTAAAAAATTAACATATTTAAAAAAATTTGAATTGTTTAGGCGCGTATGGGAAGAAAGCTGCTGCACAAAATTGCAGACGTGCAGGATTTTGCAGCACGATAAAGCAGTGAGGAAGGAAGCTAACCTGGGTTGGGGACTGCTGAGGAGGTTAGGGTAAGAACCTCTCCCATTCTTGAGCCAGAGCCAGGAAGCTGGTGCGATGTTCAAGTCGGACTTGTTTCATTTATTGATTGAACAAATGAATAAAAGTAATGAACGAATGAAGAATGAAATGGTTCAGATGAAAAGTGATTTGGGGGTGATGTTTGAAAATAAAATGGATGAACACATGAATAAAATGGAAGTACAAATCAATGATGGAATGGCCGGTTGGTTTAACTTTGGGGCACAGGCGGATCATGTTTGATCCGCATCGCGGATGGAGGAACATCGCGTTGGTGTGAATGTCACTCTGCTCCAGTGGGAAGAGACCGTCCAAGTGACGAGCAGGAAGGTGGGTTTAGAAGGGGTAGTATTGGCTCTGTGATGTGTGAGGCGACTTCCGCCGTGTGCGGTGGGGCAATTACGAGTGAGTGGTTGGACCCGGCAGGGGTTCGTTCTTCTGGTATGCCAGGGAACCCCCCCAGCAGGGGTTCTTCTGGCATGCCAGGAAACGATGGGGTGCAACATGGCGCCGGCTCATAGATATGTGCAGGCGGCCAAGCCTGAGCCGGCGAGCCATGTGGCTGAGCCTGTGATGTGTAGGGTAATGGGCAAGTCTGCTCGGGGTGGAAGCGAGGCCAGACCACTGGTGTGCTGGGTCTGAGCTCGTGCTGGAGAGTGAGGCTACTTTCGTCATCGTATGTGAGCTCATGTCAGCGGAGGTCTTCTCGGTTCCTGGGGTGTTCAGGGAGGGGTGGACTCGGTATCAGGGTCAACTTGGTGCCCGCAGCGCATAGGGTGTGTTTTGGCTGCCACGGGGCAGAGGGTAAGAAGGAGAAGAAAATGCAACGGTAAGACATTGAGGAAAAGGCATGCTACTGTGAGTCTGTGTCAATCTGAGCCCAAAATGCTTTTTCATGTGATGGAGCTGTGAGTCATGGGCAGCTGGCGACGTGTGACAATGGAGAAAAGGTGGAAGAACGGGAGGCTCAAGGCCAGCAGCTGCTGCAGGGAGGGGGCAGAAAAGCACAATATAACAGAGGCTCAATGATATGCATCCACATTTGGACACGCGAGGCCCACATGTACAAATCCATTTTAAAGCAGCCTTGGAGCGAGTTGGTTCCTGGGCTGCAGGATTCAGACGAGGGGAGGTTAAGGGAGTCAGCCTCGTGGGAAAATGCTCCCCTGGGAGATTGGGTTGAGCCAGACAGCTGGGGAGCTGCACTGGCAGAATTTGGATGTGGGGTCTGACCACGGGTGCTGTGGCACGATCCGGGCCCCACGTGGAGTCTGGTGGAGTGTGGCGTCCCTTGCCCATCGGGGCACCATCCGAGTGAGTGTTTCTGGCCGGTGGGGTCGCCAGACCCTGGAGGAGGTTGATACCTCTGGGGGTCCGAGGTAGTTCCTTCTGGGCACTGGTCATGGTGTACCATGAAAACCACAAGGAGGAAGTGTTGCGGGTCGCGCTTTGTTGACAGTACCACTGAGGGCCAGTAAGGACCTGACAAGGTGACTGCCCGGGCATGCGGCTTGGCAGCCTCTCCCTGAGGCTCTGGGACAGCCAGCATGTGGCGACCTGTCATGCTGTGCTCATCTATGGACACGGGTCGATCTGCGTTGACAGAGTATGAATACAGCCAAATGGACAGCAACCGGATCATCTGTGGAAAGTTATGGAGTGTTTGGAAAAGACCTTAAAAGGCCTGTATAGCTCTCCACAGATGGTCCACTGTGATTTATGGGCTCTTAGTTTGGAAAGAGAGTCATGGGTTTTCATTGGCATGGGGTTTCATGGGAAGAATGGCTGCAGCAGGTACTGCTGGTATTGAATGGGCTCCCCAGTCGTGAATGGTTTGTGGTTAAATTTACCCTTTCCCCATTGGCAGGACTCACAATGCTTTGCTGATGGGGGTATGCAGGTGAATTTGGGAATTGTTATGGGTGACGGACAAGAGTGGCCCTGACAGCCAAGCATGTGGATCAGATGGAAGGGGTTAAAATGTGATGTGTGTTGTAAATAAAGGATTGTGTTTTGTTTTGGTATGTGTGATGATCAGCATGTGTGCAGGCCAAGGCAGGGTAGGTACCTAGTACCATGTATTGCAGGTGTTGGAAATTGTATGGCAGTGGGGTAGGAAGTGGCATTTGGGGTTTTGTGGTTGGGGAAGGCGTGTGTGTTCACAGGTACGAATGAGGCTCTGGAGGAGCGGTGACTGCGGCCCCTCCTGAGGTAACTCGCCCCTTGCAGACTGAGGTGTCTGGACTTTTGGGGACCTGTCGGAGGTGGGTTTGTGTGGGCAAACATTGGGTAGGAGACCCTAGGTGACCTGGGAGGAGGCCAAGAGCACCGGAGGCTAGGAGAGCCTGTGTTGTGGAGACCCTCCTGGGAGACGTCCAGCAAAGGAGCTGTTTGGCTGCTTGGGGCCGAGAAGTTGAAGTAGGGGGCAAATAAGTCGTGAAGTCGGCGACTTGTTTTGGACTGTGAGAACCACAGCCTGAAGTGCCTTCACCATCTTGTTTGTGCAGGAACTCCCTGTTATGTTTGTTTTAAGGTAAAGCTACAACCTTGCAGGGAATTTTGTGGTGGCTGTTGTGAATGAGGGAATTGTGTATGAATGAGGGAAGGTTCCACTCGGTCCCATGTGACTTGATATTTGCTATGAAAGGTGGGGAGTCTGTGAAATTGGATAGGTAGTTTTAAGGTTGGGTATTTGGGCTCAGCTGACAGCTGGAACATGTGACATCCACTGGGAGATGTGGTCAAGTAGAAAGGGGTTTGATTTGGTTTCATTTAATGGTCGTTAAGGTAAGCCTGTTCATGTTTGGAGCCATTCTTTCCCCGGCCCAGGACATCAGAGACAAGAGGAGACAAGACGGAAGAATCTGCTGTCCATAAAAATTGCACATTTTTGAATTTTGTTTGCAAAAAGGGGGGAGGGGTGGTATGTTAAGGAAGTTAGTTAAGTTCGCCCTGGCTCACTTCTCACAGGTCCTCCTGATCTCTTTTGTTGAGGTTAATTTGGTGTGAATCTGTAAGTGTTAAGTGGGAGCTGTTGCCCCTGCAGTGAATCTTGCAGGAGCTGTGGTTACAGGGGGGGGGGGGCTGTGTTACGTTTGTGGGGAGTTAAGATATTCCCACAGACCAGATAGACATGTATATAATAGCATGGTTCATGTACGAGTAGTTAGCCCATCTTGATGTAATAGGTAGGGATAAGTCAGCTTCAGGATGTCTTGTTTGCATGTGCACCTTACAGGAGGTGGTGCATGGTAATAATTAGTTAGGGTTATCCATCTATCCATCGGGACCATACTCTGTGCAGAGCGTTGGTTCTGCCTAAGCAGTCTCCTTGACTATTGGACACAATCCTGGGCAGGTCACCAATCCAACACTTAAGGGGCTATGGTTAAGAAAACTGTTTGTTTAAATCTCCATGTAATCCTCTATTGGGGCACTGGGAGACTTGGCAAGAGAGCAAGAGAGGGAAGGAGCTGTACACACCTCGCAAGGAACAGAGCTCAGATCGCTTCTGAGGGGAGGAGTTTTTCATTGCCCCAGTCAGAAGAGGGAGGAGCTGAATCAGGCAGTGGGGTGCATAAGTGAGCGGTTGGTCTGAGCAGAATGGGGAACATGACAGAGAAAAAGAGTCTGAGGTAAAAACGGGGGAGAAAAGAGCCTGAGGAGAAAAGACTGCCGAGGAGAGGTGGTTGGCATGCCTCCCTGACTGCTTGTCTTTTCGTCGTTCCTGCCTTTCCTCTTTCGTTGATCTGCCCGTGTGCCTTAGTCTCCTCATTGGCCTGCTCGTGGCTGCTCCACACCGATACTCGCCCCTACACCCCCTCCCCCCACTACCACCAGAGTTGAGTCACCCGGTTTTGTCCCTTTCCCATCAGTGACTGTGTCCGGAGTGTGACACCTTAGTTATTAAGATTCCTTTCATACTCATTGTGCATAATTATTTATATTCAATTACATGTCCACCTTTCCTCCCCACCACTACCTGCCGTTGTCTCCTCATGATCACCATCCAATGGTTCTTTCATTTTGGTTCTGGAAAATAAACCCGTTGGTTTTAAAAGAGCTAAGGTTCTCGTGTTTCTCCTCATGAACCGCACACACGCGCATATCCGCCATTAATTCAGAACGTCTCCACAGAAGTTTAAACCGTTCGGAACATCACGACATTTTAACCTCCCACAGCAACAAGCTCAACGTTAGTTGAGCCATTGACACTACAATATGCAAAATGTATATGTGAACATGAGCAGGTCATGGCCCGTCACTGAAAGGTCATGTCTGACAGGTCATGACTGTGACATGGTCATGTCGATGTCTGACATGGTCATTGCGTATTCTGGTGGGTCGTTTGTCCATCTCTGCAATTTCAACTCGATTTAATTCAGTCATTACAAGTATCCCAATTGTGATAATAAATGATCGTAAATAAATTATCTTTTTTGTGAAGCATCATAAACATCATCGAAGTTACAATTATGTGTGGAGTCAGGCCAGCTGTCCAACCAATCGGTGGGAAGGATTGTGACAGAAACACACACTCTCACTGAGACTGAGACTGAGACTGGGACCAAGACCTGGTAGGTCGACATTCTATCTCCTGAACCCCAGCTATTATATGTGTGGAAATAGCAGTTAACAACAGCAACTCACACACACACACACACACACACACACACACACACACACACACACACACACACACACACACACACACACACACACACACACACACACACACACACACACACACACACACACGAGATGACCCATGAACCCGTCGGGATCCCGTTGTGACAGCGGTTGATAAAAAAAAAAATCATTTCAAAAATTTTTTATAAAAAGATAGCTCCAGCGAACTATACCGCTGAGGTTGTTTGCATTTATCAAATACTCCCGAAGAGTACTTGACTGAATAGGGAATTGATTTTTTAATATGTTTTTTTCATTGCCCGATTTTAACGAAACTTGATATTTCGAGTCAATGTGAAAAAAACAAATCGGAGAAAAGAAAGTCGAAGAAATTATTGTGCGTAATCTTCAAAACACAATTTTGTTTATTAATGAACAATTAATGAAAAATCAAAATGACGATGTTTATTTTATGCTTAAAAATAAATTGTTCTTTGTCTAGACAAAATGTTTGAGATTTGTTAATAAATAATTTCAAGAAAAAAAAAAAAGATAGCTCCAGCAAACGATACCGCTGAGGTTGTTTGCATTAATCAAATTCTCCCGGAGTACTTGACTGAATTGAGAATTGATTTTTTTAATAATTTTTTCGTTGCCCGATTTTAACGAAACTTGATACTGCACACCGCATGAGAATGGTGAGTAAGGTGGGCTGAAAAAATTTGTGCTATCGTGTACTGTTTTGGCTGTATTTCGGGAACATAAATACATATATACAAGATGAGAATTTTAATTATATGTATATACTTATGTAAAAAAATATATATGTATATATAATCTGTGCAGTGTCTGTCCTGTGTTGTGACTGAACCACTCCATCAAACTTTTGTGACATTGTACCAAACTTCTGGGATGGACCTACGCCTCCCTTGTGTATGTCCTCAGTGTATTATTGATTTAATTTAGAATTTTTTTTCAACTTAAATCTT
>NC_140964.1:113210923-113235923 GCF_056783735.1 Eptatretus burgeri
GTAGGAAATCCGTATCAGGTAACCAGAGTGATGTCGGAAATCAGAAACATGTAACTAGTGTAATGTAGGAAATCAGTATCAGGTAACTCGAGTGATGTAGGAAATCAGTATCAGGTAACTAGTGTGATGTAGGAAATCAGTATCAGGTAACTGGAGTGATGTAGGAAATCAGTATCATGTAACTAGAGTGATGTAGGAAATCAGTATCAGGTAACTAGTGTGATGTAGGAAATCAGTATCAGGTAACTGGAGTGATGTAGGAAATCAGTATCATGTAACTAGAGTGATGTAGGAAATCAGTATCAGGTAACTAGAGTGATGTGAGAAATCAGTCTCAGGTGACGAGTGTGATGTAGGAAATCAGTATCAGGTAACTTGAGTTACTTCACCACGAGAGTGAAATCAGAAATCAGTATCAGCTGACTAGAGTGGTTTAGGAAATCAGTATCAGCTAACTCGAGTGATGTCAGAAATCAGGATCAGGTATCTCGATATAGGAAATCAGAATCAGCTGACTGGATATAGGAAATCAGTATCAGCTGACTGGAGTGAGAAAGGAAAATTTTATCAAGTAACTAGAGTGATAAAGGAAATCAGTATCAGGTAACTAGAGTGATGTGGGAAATCAGTATCAGGTAACTTGAGTTACTTCTCCACCACGAGAGTGAAATCAGAAATCAGTATCAGCTGACTAGAGTGGTTTAGGAAATCAGTATCAGCTGACTCGAGTGATTTAGGAAATCAGTATCAGCTAACTCAAGTGATATCAGAAATCAGGATCAGGTAACTCGATAGAGGAAATCAGTATCAGCTGACTGGAGTGATAAAGGAAATCTTTATCAAGTAACTAGAGTGATAAAGGAAATCAGTATCAGGTAACTAGAGTGATGTAGGAAATCAGTATCAGGTAACTTGAGTGATAAAGGAAATCAGTATCAGGTAACTTGAGTGACAAAGGAAATCAGTATCAGGTAACTAGAGTGATCCAGGAAATCAGTAATTGCTAACTCAAGTGTTATTGGGAATCAGAATCAACTGATTTGAGTGGTATCAGAAATCTATTTTCTGAAATATATCTGCTTTGCTTCGGAGGTCAATGGCTGAACGTCCCTCTGTGCGAGTCAAATGTGACGTGTAAAATTATATCACTGAAATTGAAGTTTCACAGTGAGGCATGAAATCAGAAAACTCGAGCCAAAATGACTGATGTTAACACAGACCAGACCACGTCCCTTAATCTCAGCTCAAATTAAGAACAAAGTAATAAGATATGAATAAACTCCAGTAAATAGTCAGGGACCCGTAAATTAAAATCACATTCACAGCCATAGATCCCACATCTGCATTAATTTAAAATTCCAAAGGTCATTAGGTCGTGCCTTGTAAAGTTTCTGCAACGTTTGCGCTTTTTAACGACCTTTGCTGCAAAATGAAACTGCAAAGTGACCTTTGCATTGGTTGTTTCCCAAGACTTACCCAACTCCTTAGCAAACATTTAATTAGAGAATTCGTAAATGAGATGTAATGCTTATCCATGCGTGGGCAAATGATCTGTCATTGGCAGAATCATTAATAATGTATAACATGTCTCCTGGCATGTCAAAAGCAAATTCCGTGAAACGTTCCTTTGCTTGCTTGGCCACATGTATAAACCACAACGTAAGAGCGGCCCCTGCTGTGAGGTTCGCAACCTAACAAAACATGGGTCCATACAACTCCCTGGACAAAAACAAACTGGGCAATAACGAACTACAACACTCAGAAAAGTTGTGCATGGTACAGTGGCCTGCAAAAATATTCACCCGCAACTAATGATGCCACATTTTAGATGAATTACAAATTATGCAAAACAATTTTACCAAATTAACTTCTTTATTGAAACTGAACAGATCAAACCAAACACTGTTATACTTGAAGGAAGTTGAATGTCAAGAATACCTGAAAGAACATGTACAAATCAAAATTCACTGGTTGCAAAAGTATTCAACTCCTTAGGTCAGTACTTGGTGGAAGCACCAGTTGCAGCAATGATTGTTATGAATCTTTTGGGGAAGGTCTCCACCAGCACAGTGAGATGGAGAAGTCTTTGCCAATTCTTCACATGAAAATTGCTCAAGTTCTGCCAAGCTTGATGGGGAGTGTCGATAGACTGCAATCTTCAAGTCTCACCATCAATGTTAATTTGGATTCAAGTCAGGACTTTGACTCAAGAACATTTATTTTCTTCTTCTTCAGCCACTCCAGTGTGCCTTCAGCTTTGTAGTTCGGATCATTGTCCTGCTGAAATGTGAATCTCATACCCAGTTTCAGATTCATGGCTCACTTAAGCAGGTTTTCATCATGGATTCTCCTGTACTTTGCACCGTCCATTGTCCCTTCTATCCTGGCAAGCGTGCCAGCCCCTCAACATGATGCTGCCACCACTATGCTTGATGGTAGGGATGGTGTTGAATGGGTGATGCGCAGTGTTAGGCTTGTGTTCGACGTACGACTTGAATTTAGACCAAAATGTTCAATGTTTGTCTCCTCTGACCACCACAAAACCTTTCTCCACATGGCTAAAATATTATTAAGATGCTTTTTCACAAACTCCATTCGAGCTTTTAGATGCGTCTTTTTCAGTAAAGGCTTCTCTCTTGTCACCTGTCCATAGAGGCCAGCTTTGTGAACGGAATGGGATATTGTTTATTGATGAACACTGCTCCCCATCTCAGAAATAGAGCCTTGCAGATCTTTCAAAGTCATTGTTGGATTTACAGTGACATCCCGAACCAGTTTCCTACTGGAACGGCTACTGTGTTTGGATGGGCGACCTAATCTGGGTAGAGTCTGGGTGGTATGACACGTCTTCCACTTCTTCATGATGAATTTCACCGTACTCAAAGGGTTGAGTGACTGAAATCTTCTTATAACCCTCTCCTAAACGGTGCTTCTCCACCACTTTTTGTCTGACTTCTTTGGAAAGCTCCTTCATCTTCATGTTTACCTTGTTGGTTGACCAAGTGAGTTGCACCTTAAAACTCCTTAGATAAGTGGGGGAGTTTAATTTTTAAGTTAAACGACTGATTAAAAACAGGTGCAACCTCCCTGAAGTGATTTAGAGTTTATTAGGCAAAGGCTGTGAATACTTATGCACCTGAGAATAATCTGATTTTCTCTGTTATTCAAACTTATTCACATTTTATATGCATTTTTGAGCTTTATCACTTTGGAGTAGTTTCTGAAGACTCTGATACATCAAGTTTGATTTAAAAGCATCGTGAAATAAGCTCAGGTGGCATCAAAATGTGAATACTTTTGCAGGCCAATGTATGTTGAACAACAATCTGTGCAGGTAAACAATCAGGTTTTTAACAAACAGCTTGAAATGCTGGTCTGGACATCGTGTGTTCATGCAGGAATGAGAAATCCATTCAGAGCAATACAGTGAGAAAACTACAACGACACTCAGTGGAGAGCTTACCTCCACCAGGCTGAACAGTTTATGTTTTGCATCCCACTGATAGGCTGGATCTGCATTCCTTAGCTGAAGCAAAATTCAACTGACTTGTTCTTGTCACATACCCAACTCAATCACCAGATATTGACAAAATCTGTCCACAACTTTTTGAGATATCATGCAATATCATTTTAGCCCCATATCTCAATAGTGAAGAATCAGTTACAAATTAAATAATTCTCGTATCCAGATCTGGATTCGGACCTTCACCAAAATTGAATCAATTCTTCCTAGTGGCACTTAAAACCTGGCCACCAAGGTTCGTGTGAATCCGTCCATAAACTTTTGAGATATTGTCCTTCAAATAGTTTTTGGCCTTATCTCTCAATGGTGAAGTATCACTTTAAAAATTCTGGCATCTGCATCCAGATCCGGATCTTCACCAAATATAATCAATTAGTCCTTGTGACACACCCAAGCTCTCCACCAAATTGCTTCCAAATCCGTCCATAACTTTTTGAGATATCCTGCACACAGACAGACAAACAGACAGACAAATACAAACAGTGGTGAAAACATAACCTCCGTCCACCTTTAGGTGGTGAAGTAACAATCGAAGCAATCAAATTAGACTTAACTTTTTTATTTATGAAAGGAATGAACATTATTGAGTAATCAATCTCATTCTTCCCTCCAGGTCTTCAAGACACCTGTTAACCACCGTATCAGATTACCCCCCCCCCCCAATCCTCCATCCAAAACCATGATCTTTTCTACCCTGTTAACTGACCGCCTCCTTCCAAATTTCCAGTTTTTTTCATTCCTGAGAGTTTGCTTCTGTATTGTTCCTTTTGTTCCGTTACATCCTGATCCATTCAGTGTTCTCACTCTACCACGAGCCATGACCTTGTATCCCAGAAAAAGAAAAAAAAAATCAAGAAAACAACAGCAAATAGCAAACATTCCTTACTGTTAATATTGCCCATATGTTTTTTTGTCTAATGGCATTATAAAAGTCAAAAATGGGACATCCAGCAAAAAATGTGACTGCTTCAAGAGCCTTTTGTGCTGTCAAGGGAATGACCGGAAATGTGGAACAGAGTAACTGGGCCCGAAGGGCTGCGTTGCATCCTACTTACAGCAGTCCACTTCATCGGATCCATCAGGACAATCGAAGTCCCCATCACATTCCCAGCTATGTGGAATGCAGTATCTGTTGTTGCACGTGAACATGTTTCCCAAACACGGAGCATCTGCTGGGCACAGAGTGCAAGTGTGAGCAATTGGTCATCTCCCAATGGAGCGCGGGTCGTGAATCGTAAACAGCAAATGCTTCCGATGCTTTGGTTTGCAGAAACTATCTTTGTCATACAATCGATTTTAAAGTGAGAATACTTACCCTGTCTAACTTGTTGCAAGTGTGAGTTTAGTTTAAACGCTGTCTTGCGTGGCAATGTATAATAATAATGGTTGCTGGGATCATTCTTTCCAGAACAATCCTCTTTCCCTCATGAGGTCCATGCAGTGTGTGTAATTTCATACTATGCACTTCTCGAGGAGTGAAACAGAAATAGAAAATTAGCAATATCGGTTTCCTTACAAGGTTACAAGGAACTTCAACGCAGGAGGAGGCCATGACGCCCATCAAAGCCTGCTCCATTATTGCCAACCGAGGGTTGTTTGTCCGTGCTCGATCCTTTTTAAATGTTGAGCGTCAAGCAAGGAAGCAGCACACTGAAAGTCGTTGGTGTGACTTTGGTATGGGGATCAAATCACCAACCTCCCAGACTCAGAGCAGATGCTCTATAACCATTACACCACTGAGTCTGGTGTTAGCAACAAACGAGATCATAGCACCAGTCACAACAATCTCATTAATTAGCAAAAGTCTCGATAATATTTCACTTGATAATATAAAATAAATTGATTGAGGCTAAATTTGTCCTATCCAGGCCTACCAGTGTCATAGTATTGGGTAGGAGCATTGCCCCCCTCACCCCCTTCTCCCAAATTTATAGCTCTCATGCAGTCGAGTACATGATATATGACCGGTTCTACAAGATTTTACAAGCACAACCTAATTGATTCATTGCAGCAGAAGAGCGATGAACAAGAAGTGGAACCTCAGCTCACACAAGGTCATAAGTCAAATCATCGGCACATTCTAATTTTGAAAAATGATAAAAAGGAATGTTCTGCTTGGCTTACGAAGACCCATGGAAGGGCCAATCCCACTCTCTGGAAAGAGGCAGTCATCATTGCACAAAAAAATGAACCAAATGGAGGGAATGACCTGTGACGTCACAGGTTATTCATACATTTGTATTGACGTCAGATTCAATGAATGAAGAAACTACTCAAATTCGGTCTCTACATCAACAGCGTACATGATCTATGTCTCCGTTATCGGTGGACCGAAAGTGGGGTGGTGAGCCAAAAGTCCAGATGTTCCTTATCATTGTGTTTTATGGGGGCTGGGGGGGGGGGGTTGTAAGCTATTAGGCACCAAATCACAAACTAACAGTTAAACTTAAAAAACGGCAGATAAAAGGACAGCCATAAATTTAGAACACAAAATAAACCATCACAAATATTATGACTATACCCCAGGAAAAAGTGTGTCCCAGCTGGACTCCATTAGAGCACATGACCTGGTATTATTGTACAAAGTTCATAAAGCAACTGCCACATGGAATTGTTCAATTACGTACTGCACATGAAAAATAACAGATTCATTTGCCAAAACTCGCCTTCTAAAGATTAAAACAAGCATTGGCCACTTTAATGGCTGGTCAGTCAGCAGTTTGCTTTTTTCCCCATCTGAACACCGATTCTGGTTGTACACTGATATATTCATGATACTTGTGTCCCAGTTTAAAATCCCATCCACTGTGTTAAGTTGTCCATTAACCCTCATTGTCCTAATTTATGTACAAATACACTGATGTCTATGAATGTCATTGTACTGCAGGTATTCCATGTAGAAACTCCTCCACAAGCATTAAACACGAAGGAAAATAGTTCCGCTTTCGTTCACTGGTATACTAAAGAAAAAAAACTTTCTAAATCAGAGTGTGTGCAGAACCTTGAGGGAAAGCAGAACAAATTGGTCCACATTGCAGGGATTACAATGAACAAACGCCAATCATACATGTAAAACGTATTGTTACATTTGTGGGGAGGGGGTAGATATCACCTCAGGACAGTAGTTTGTGTAGCTTAGTATGGTCTGTGTTCAGATAGACAGGCAGATATGGGAGCATGCGCCGGAGCAGCACGTGGCTGTGTCCACTTTCTGCCGGCACTCCAGGGGCCTCCGTCTGGACATCCCCGAGGCAGATGCCTGGCCCATCATCTCCTTGAGATGCCGATCAACCTGCTGCAACCACGCGGCACGTGGTCGGCCCATTGGTCTCCTCCACTCACGAGGATCCCTTGCTGAGAGAAGCTGGTAAGCAAGATGAGCAACAAGAAAACGAGCCACATGTCCAGACAGCAGCAGCTGATGCTCACTGAATGTACAGGTAACAAATCTCATCTGAGTCTCAGCAACCACTGTTTAGACACAAAATTTGACCAGCCATAGCCAAGGATTCTCTGAAGAGACCTGGTACCAAAAAGGAGTTGTCTCCATCACAGAACCCTGGTCAGAGTCCAAGTTTCACATCCGCAGAGCAAGACTGTAAGCATTAAGTATTAAGACTCGGATCTTCGTCCTCATGCGTAGGGACCGACAGTGCCACACCCCATGATCCAATGAATCCATGACTCCCAGGCCCAACCCAGATGTCTAATGACCTCTGGCTCAAAACATGCGGAGACATGAATATCACTGCCAAGGTAAGCGAATCTCTCAGTGACCTCAACATCCTCAACACAAACAGGCACACACAAGATAGCAGCATCCAAGATGCCATTGAAAGCCTGGATCTTAATTTTGACCCAGGAAACCAGCAATCCCTGCAGCTCTGACTCCTCATTCAGCAGCTCGAGGGCCCCCAAAAGGATATCCATCTTCTCCACATATATGACTGCATTGTGTGCAAAATCAAGGTCAGAGATCTTGACATTCCCAAACGATGCGCCACAGCTTGATGTCTTTGACATCCTCCCCAGAATACTGTCCATACAAGTACAGAAAGTGAGGAGGGCAGTAAAGACCAATGACGAACTCCAGTAACAACTGGAAATAAGTCAGAGATGGTACCACCACATCTCACAGCACTCTCAGTACCAGAGTATAGTTCAGACATCAGATCGATCCATTTTGGTGGCACTCCACGAAGACCGAGAATTCTCCAGAGGGCATCCCGATTCAATAAATCAAATGCTTTGCAGAGATCAACAAATGCTGGAGCAGCCCCTGCCAAAACTCTTGACTGCATTTGGTAAGGACTTGAAGAGCAAGGATACGGTCAACCATTGACCTCTTTGGTGTAAAGCCTGACTGCTCTGAACGCTGGTGCTCAAGCAGATGGTGCCTAAAGAATTATCTTGATAACAAACCCTATCAAGAATTATCCAAGCAAAGACCTTGCCCGGCACTGAGAGCAGCCTCACCCCTCGGTAGCTGTTGCAGTCCTGGCGATCACCCTTCCCTTTCCAGAGAAGGACAAGGCCCCTCCTTCAGTCAGTTTGGATGATGCCTGTCTTCCAGGCAGAGCACAGAACTGCATGCAATGACACGAGTACAGCATTTCCACCAGCCTTGAGAAGTTCAGCATGGATGCCACAGATCCCAGGAGCTTAACCCCCTTTCAACTGGTTCACCACAGCCCGTGTTTCCACAAACAGAGGTGGTTCACAGTTGATTGAAGGGTCAGCAATGGGGATGCTTACACCTCTGGCATCCAATTTGACAGCTGGTGGATCAGCCTGGTACAGCCACTCAAAGTAACCCACCCACTTCACTTCGGACTGCTCTGTCAAGAGCCCACCACCCTCTGCTCTAAATGAAGTACACCGAGAGATGGGCTTGGAGGAATGCAATGCATGAATTCCTCTGTAAGCAGGATGAGAATCCCTTGACCACAAGTGATGCTCTACCCCCTCACAGATTCCTTGCACCTCGGCCTCCATATTTGCCCTCAGCGCACGTACAATCTTACGCCTCAATTCCCTGAATAACTCAGCTCTGTCATTAAGCCAAGCCCTGCGACTCTGCTCAATGGTTTCCAGTGTCCCTTGGGAGACAAAGTTCTTCTTTGCCTGACAATGAGTTCCAAGGGGTCAACCGGCAACATCTAGGATGGTAGTCTTGAAGGCACTCTGCAGCTCTTCAGGATTTCCAAAAGCACCCAGACCCCCAAAATATTCTCTCAGCCTGTTCACAAAATCCTCATCTACACTTTCATCCCTGAGCTTGACAACACCCAGCCTCGGCTGTGATGGTACTATTCTCCTGGATTTGAGCTGCAACTTTGGAGTTGCTACAACAAGCCTGTGATTGGTATTGAGGAACTGAGCACTCTGGTAGACCCTGCAGTTCTGGATCATTCTCCAGTGACCATCGACGAGCACATAGTCAATCTCCTTTGCCACACCACCAGCATTGGAATACCAAGGCCAGCGATGAGCCTGTGGGTGTTGAAACCATGAACCAGCCACCCTAAGTCCATGACTTCTTGCAAAGTCAAGGAACTTAGTGCTATTCTGGTTCATAGTTCCAGATCCTTTAGGAGCAACACATGTTTCATAACCATCCCTATCAGTTCCAGTCGATGCATTGAAATCCCCCAAGACTGGAAGAGTATCTCGCATGAGGCACCAATTAACCACAGACTCGAGTGTGGCGTAGAATGTGTCCTTCACAATGAGACCGCTCGCCTCAGTCGGAGCATAGAGAGAGACCAGGGAAATGACACCCAAGGAGTGATGAATCCTCAGTCTCATAATACGCACATTGACAGGTGTGATCCCAATTATCATGGGAGTCAGCTTAATGTACACAGCTACAGCAACTCCTTGGGCATGGTAACCATCAGAGTGGCCAGACCAGTAGTAGGTGTACCCACCCACCATGATCTCACCACGACCCAGTCTCTGAACCTCAGAGAGTGCTGCAACACCATTGCTGGAGCTCAGATGATAGCAGAGACAGGTGATCATACTCTCTTAGGGATATGACATTACAGGCACCCACCTGAAGGGACTGCCTCAGGTTAACCCAAGGAGACCATCATCTGGTGGATAACACCTTTGTTCTTTCAGCCAATTTTGATGTTTTTTTTTTTTTTTTTTTTTTGCATACCTTGTCGAGGCTAGTATGAGAGCTAACACACAACGCACGTCAAGGCGGGTATGAGACAGGAGGGAGGGAGTGGGAAGGACAAAATAGTGGGGAACAGACACATTTGGAGATCTGTGGAAGGGAGAGGGATGGGATGGGGAACATGGGGAATAGAAGATGGACATTACAGGGACTTTCAGGAAGGAAAGCAGGGAATTTTAAGGAGGTGGGCTTGGGTGGATTATCGGGGGTAGAAAAGATCGAGGATTTGGATGCGGGATGATAAGAGGTGGTGGTGAACAGCTGTTTTGAAGGCCTGGAGGGAAGAATGAGAATGAATAGAGTGAGGGAGTAAATTCCAAAGGCGGGAAAAAAAGAGGAATGAAAGAGTGAAGGTGAGCAGTGATTCGTGATTTTGGTAGTTTTACCAGAAGGGGGTTGTTGGCGGACCTTCAGCGCCCTGCGGAAATGTGGCAGGACAAATCACAGAGACAGCAGGGGGGCGAGGCTGGAGAGGAGACAGTAGAAGACAGAAAGACCACCGACCAACCTGCGGTGATTGAGTGATATGCCCAAAGACTCAACCTCATTGCGGGAGATGCCAATGATCCGAAATGCCTTGGTTTCTCCAGCATGAAGCTGAGAAAGGTGGGAGGCAGGAGCACCAGCCCAGAGGGGAGAGCAGTACTCCATCAGGCTGCGGACAAAAGCTTTGTAAGTGGTCAGGAGCTCAGGTGGGCCGAGGAAGGACCTTACACGACGGAGGATTCCCAGTCGGCGACTGGCTTTGGAAGCGAGGTTTGAAACGTGGCTTTCCCAGGAAAGGTCATGGCAGATAGTGAGACCCAGAAGCTTGAAAGAAAGGACTTCTTCCAGAGGATTGTTGAGAAAGTGGATGGGGGGAGGGGGGGTTCTCAACGGTCCTTTCGGAGAGACATCGTGAGAGTGTGAGATTTGTCCGGATTGAAAGACATGTTCCATGTGTTGGACCAGTTTGTGATTTTATCCAGATCAGCAGTGAGCGAAGAAGCTGCTGCTTGCTGGTCTGAGCGATGACCGATGGTACGCAAGTGGGTGGAGTCATCAGCAAAGAGATATAGAGGATTTTCCAGAGAGTCGGAGAGATCATTGATAAAAACCAGAAAAAGAACAGGGCCCAGAACGCTACCTTGAGGAACTCCAGCCTGCACAGGAAGAGGGGATGAAAGAACTCCATTTAGGGCCACACGTTGACTGTGACAGGAGAGGAAGTCTGTGAACCATGAGTGGAGATGGCCTTGGATACCATATGGAGAGAGTTTGGTGAGCAGGGCAAGGTGCCAGACTGTGTCAAAAGCACGTGATATATCCAGGGATACGGCTCGGATTTCCTGTCTGGCATTGAGGGCTTCCATCCATTGTTGGGAGAGCAGAAGCAGCATATCCAGGGCAGAGTGACCTGGTCTGAAGCCAAATTGATGATCGGAAATCAAGCCATTGGAGAAGAGGAAGGATTTCATGTCTGAAGCGATGATGGATTCCATAACCTTGCTGATGATTGGGAGAAGGCTGATTGGTCTGCAGTTGCAGGGATCTGTTTTTGCACCTTTTTATGCAGGGCAGTGATGTTTGCTGATTTCCAAGCAGATGTCCTTGAGTAAATGAGAGGGTGAATAGAACAGAGAGAGGGTGAGGAAGAGCAGAGGAGCAGGTTTTTAGGACACGTGGGCTGATGTCGTCTGGACCGGTTGCAGAATCTGACTCGAGGTTTGAAAGCAAGCTCTCCACCTTGTCAGGAGAAAAGGACACAGAATCCAGGGACAGTTGGGTGCGACTGGGTAAAGTGGGTAGAGAAGGTGATGGGTTTTGGACACAAGATTTAGCTGCAAACACCGAGTTTAGGCATTCAGCTTTTTCACGTGCGGTATCAGCAGTGCTGCCATTTGAGGTAAGGGAGGGAATGGAGGGGGAACATACACCAGAAACAGATTTGATTAGACGTCACAAGGATTTTGAGGAGGGAGAGAGGTTTGAGAGTTCAGACTTGAGATGAGAAAGATGTTGTTTTCTGGCTCTCCTGAGGGTAGATACACACTTGTTCCGAGCTTTATGGAAGGAACTGAGATTGCCCTCAGTTGGGTTTGCTTTCCATGAGGCAAAGGCAAGTTGTTTCAGGACAACTGCCTCACCACAAGCTTCAGTGAACCAAGGGCGGGAGGAAGGGTAGGATAACTGAAGACGAGAAGGATAAATCTGTGCATGAGGGAGAGCAAGTTTCTTTCAAAGAATTCCCAGGATGAGTTGATGTTGGAGAAAGTAATGACAGGAGACCAGTCTATAAGTTTGAGGGCTGCTTGGAGACCCTGCCAGTCGGCTTGAGTGAAATGCCAGACTCGACGGCGGTGAGGTCGTTCTCTGATCATAGCCAGAGAGATGTCCACTTTGACAAGGACGTGGTCAGAAGAACCGATTGGAGTGGAGGAAGAGCAGCAGATATTGTAAGGGAAATTTGTCAAATTCAGATCCAGAAGAGATGGAGTACCATTGGTTGAGATCCGGGTAGGGAAGTTGACCGATTGAGTCAGTCCCAATGAGTCGAAGAAAGCTTTTGCTGAGGTGCCATGACAGGTGAGAGAGGTACCCACACCTAGCCAACTGGCATGATGACAATTGAAGTCGCCACATATGAGGAAGAGAGAGTTTGGATGAGAAGATAGAAGTTGGTCCATGTTTTCGGATAGTGAGGTGTAGATGGAGTCATCGCTGTTAGGTGGACGGTACAGTACACATATAAACATGAGGTAGGAGTTGAGGGGAAGCCGTAGTTAGAGGTATTCCTGGGAGTGTGGGGGAGTGAGGACAGTGCATGGAGAGTGATGAATAGAGTCTTTGATGAAGAGAGCAACACCTCCACCAGGGCGAGACTTGGGTCTGTCAAACCGGAGGAGGGAGTAACCAGGGAGAGATACTTTGGAGTCAGACACGTCTTGGCGGAGGAGAGTTTCTGTTAGGCAGATGATGTCTGGTTTGTCAGTGGCAACCTGTATGGAAAGATGTGAAAGGTTTGAGCGAAGGCCCCGGATATTTGAGGTCCATACTTTTAATGAAGAGTTAGGGGAGGAGGCTTTGGGTGCAGGGGGTGGGGGAGGGGAAGGGTAGGACAAGGGACGAAGGGGGGGAGGTAAGGAGTGTTGTTGAAAAAGTGTGGGGGATTGCAGAATAGCTAGGGGAGGGCCGAATGAGGAGGAGAAAAGGCTCTGTGGTGCTGGGGAAGAGGGGGGACAAGAGAGGGGGAAGAAGGCATTCGAGGATTTGAGGAGGTGGGAGGACAGTGGAAGGAGGCAGCTTTGTGGATGAGGGGGGGGCAACTTTGAGAAGGATGAGTGAGGGGATGAATGGTGGGAGAAAGGTGAGGGGGGAGTTTTTGAGAGAGGTGAGAAGGAGGCTTGGAGGGAGAAGAGTGGGATGGTTGCTTTGAGAGTGAGGGGTGAGTTGCCACTGAAGTTGGAAAAAAAAGAATGGTTGATGGAAAGCAAACATTTATAGCAAACTGGAGTTTTTTTTAAGTTTTAGGTGAGATATTCGATTTAACACAGTTCTTGAGGGATGCAATAAAGGCGAATTCAGAGAATGGAGAGAAGAAACGCTGTAACAGTTGGATTTTTTTAGGCAAGGTATGAAGGAAAGGTCAAATTGAGAGCAATCTGTTTAAATAGCAGAAGAGTAATGCATTCTGATGCAGTAAAGAGTACCACACATGTGAAAGAGGAAGAGGAAGCATTATAAGAGATCGTTTTTGTTATTATTATTTGAGAGTTTTCAAAAGATTAGGTCATGGAAGTGTTGTAGAAAAAAAAAAATCGAGGAAGAAGAATAGGAGGAAGAAGAAGAGGAGATGAAGAAGAAGAAGAAGAAGAAGAATCGGAGAAAGGTAGCGGTTTTTTTTTTAAGATAAGAAATAGAGTGATTAGTTGGGATGGGGGACGTTAAGAAAGTGGGAAAGATAGAAATTGAAGATAATTTGGAGAAAAAACAAATAAACACGATCATACACCGAGGGGAACAAAGGGTAGGCCTCAGGCCTCAAGGATATGCATCACGCACCCAGTAAGAACAAGTTCGACGAAATCTCACAAAATAGCACAATTATTGAAACAAAACCGAACTAGGAACACACAGTAACATGTAGGTGAGAAAATAAACAGTTAAAACGGGACAGATAACGAACGGAAACTCAACTTTGAGATCGTCAGCAGGGAGCCCCCAAGGAGACCTGCCAATGCTCCAAACCCAGAACCGGAAGTCGAAATGTTAGCTTAAGAATTGTCTTGTTTAAATTTGCATCATACAAAGGGTGATGCATTATGATAAATAGTCAGGGTTTAACATAAGGGACTTGTACATGCAACCTTCTGGGATGCTACTGGGTGGGTGTGTCCTTCGGAAAGAGAGGAGAGGGGTTTTGGAGGAAGTGCCTCCTCGGAAAGAGAGAGGAGAGGGGCCTCCCGGAGGGGAGGAGCTTGAATCGCCTCGAGAGTGGCGAGAATTTGTTCGGCACAGAGTGTGTGGTGGAGGTTGCTTGCCTGTGATAAAAACAGTTGGTGCTTGAAGTCCAGTGTGATTCGTTCATCTCCTGCTCATCTCCCTGCTTCATCATCGTCCCGAGATCCTGCTCATGGAACTATTCATTCTGCCTCACCTGTTTGTCATTCCTGCTTCATCATTTAGTTCGTGGCTGCTTTGACGCCATCTGTGTGGATTCCTCCACTGGAGATAAGGCCTCACCCAGTTTTTTTGTTGTTGTTCCCTTTCACGTCTGTGCTTGAGTCTGGTGTGGCACCCTAGATTTGGTTATGTGTGTGGCACCCTAGATTTGGTTATTTCTCTTTAAAATAATTGTTTATCAATTGCATCCATACTCCCTCCTTCCCTTCCTCATCACGCCACCGCCATTTGGTATGAACATAGTAGCCGATCGTTTCAGTTCGTCACAGGATAAACACCTCCCGCCACAGCACCGTTGATATTACAATATATATGATTTAACCAGGTCTATGGAAAGTGCAACATGGCAACAGTTAAGTCCGTCCTACTTTCCAGAAGTGAAGCATATGGATCCACTCCAACCCACTATAAGGGACTTGACCAATGCTATATAATACATGCATTTTTTCATTCGGTTTTCAATCACCATTGGTCTGAACATAAGAGAAATAAAAAGCTCTGTGGTTCTCTTCCAGGTTAAAATTGGAAGACGATATCTCAGGTTTGCTGGGAACTGCTGCCACCATAAAAACGAACCTGTTTCCAATCTTATACTCTGGGCACCAAAACATGGAAGGCCTAAGTGGGGCAGATCAGCTCTCAACGACATCAACATGTTGAATAAGGTTACGTGCCTGGTAACAAAGAAACTGCACACAGCAATGCTTATTCTATAGGACTGGTAGCTAAGGATCAATGCCATTTGAGTTTGGCCCAAGAAGTTCTGAACTGCTCTCACATTGCAAACAGGACCTCTTCACTTTTTCACTGTCACTCTTTTTTAAATTTTTTTTTTGTATACCTTGTTGAGGCTCATATGAGAGCGAACACACAATGCACAGCAAGGGGGGCATGAGACAAGAGGGGCGGGAGTGGGAAGGACAAAACAGTGGGGAACAGAGACATTAGGAGATCTGTGGAAGGGAGAGGGATGGGACGGGAACATGGGGAATACAAGATGGACATTACAGGGACTTCCAGGAAGGAAAGCAGGGCATTTAAAGGAGGTGGGCTTGGGTGGATTATCGGGGGTAGAAAAGATCGAGGCTTTGGATGGGGAATGATAAGAGGTGGTGGAGAACAGCTGTTTTGAAGGCCTGGAGGAAAGAATGGGATTGAATAGAGTAAGGGAGTTTATTCCAAAGGTGGGAAAAAAAAAGAGGAATGAAAGAGTGAAGGTGAGCAGTGATTCATGATTTTGGTAGTTTTACCAGAAGGGGGTTGTTGGCGGACCTTGAGCGCCCTGCGGAAATGTGGTGGGGATAAATCACAGAGAGAGCAGGGGGGTGAGGCTGGAGAGGAGACGGTAGAAGACAGAAAGACCACCGACCAGCCTGTGGTGAGAGAGTGAGAGGCCCAAAGACTCAGCCTCATTGCAGGAGATGCCAATGATCTGAAATGCCTTGGTTTCCACAGCGTGAAGCCAAGAAAGGTGGGAGGCAGGAGCAGCAGCAGAGAGGGGAGAGCAGTACTCCATCAGACTGTGGACAAAAGCTTTGTAAGTGGTCAGGAGCTCAGGTGGGCCGACGAAGGACTTTGCACGACAAAGGATTCCCAGTCGGCGACTGGCTTTGGAGGCGAGGTTTGAAATGTGGCTTTCCCAGGAAAGGTCATGGCAGGTAGTGAGACCCAGAAGCTTGAAAGAAAGGACTTCTCTTCCAAAGGATTGTTGAGAAAGTGGATGGAGGGGGGGGGGTTCTAAACGGTCCTTTCGGAGAGACATTGTGAGAGTGTGAGATTTGTCCGGATTGAAAGACATGCTCCACGTGTTGGACCAGTTTGTGATTTTATCCAGATCAGCAGTGAGCGAAGAAGCTGCTGCTTGCCGGTCTGAGGGATGACCGATGGTACGGCAGAGGGTGGAGTCATCAGCAAAGAGATATAGAGGATTTTTCAGAGAGTCGGAGAGATCATTGATGAAAACCAGAAAAAGAACAGGGCCCAGAATGCTCCCTTGAGGAACTCAAGCCTGGACATGAAGAGGGGATGAAAGAACTCCATTTAGAGCCACACGTTGACTGTGACAGGAGAGGAAGTCTGCGAGCCATGAGTGGAGATGGCCTTGGATACCATAGGAAGAGAGTTTGGTGAGCAGGGCAGGGTGCCAGACTGTGTCAAAAGCATGTGATATGTCCAGGGATACGGCTCGGATTTCCTGTCTGGCATTGAAGACCTCCATCCATTGTTGGGAGAGCAGAAGCTCTCTGACTCTTATAGTCTGTTTGAGCTCACTGACTATCCTCAACTCCACCAAGATTAATTCTTCTAGAAACTCTATCCTGGATAAACCAAAAAAAAATTCCAGGATTTCCACTCAGGTACACTCTCCCTCCACTCCCTCACCACCCCTCTTCTCCCATTCTCCCATTTGTGGAACTGCCTTCCAGAGACAGTTGAAAAGCTCTCTTCCCTACACGGCTCCAGGCAAGTGGTGCAGCACCATCTCAGGTCATCCCACAATCCCTACTCACAATCTGTTTAACCTCATGAATCCTACTGAACCCAACCCTCTTACAAATACTTGTGGATCACTGCATTTCCTTCCCGACTTCCTCTTTTTTGTGTTCATTCATTCCCTGTTTTTTTTGGATGCATATGAGAGCTAATTGCATGTTGTGTCCATCTGCTGCCCCAATGCGCCCATCAGTATGTCCCTTTTTACCTGCTGTCAGCTCTCTTCCATGAGCCTTGATATTGTGTCCAAAAAAACAATCCCTGCCCACACATGCTTGAATAATTGTGGTGACTCAATAGAGAAGGAATTTTTTTTTTGCATGTACAAAGCCAAAGCTCATGGAAGAAGAACTAGAACACAAAATGGATCAGGACACAACAGAACAAAATAAACAGGAGAAAAAGGGGGAGGGGAACACACCAACAGTGGGGTTGAGGGACAAAATAGAGACACTTGGCCATATAAGAGATGTGGGGAAGAATGATGGGTAAGGTAAGGGTGCATGGGGTGAACAAGATGGATACAGAAACAAACTCACAGGAGGGAAATAGGTGAGCTTGTGAGGGAGGGTGACAAGGGTAGAATAAATCATGGTTTTTGATTGGGGATGATCTAAGATGGTGGAGAATAGCTGTCTGGAAGACCTGGAGGCAGGAATAACATTTAAGAGAATGTGAAAGTTGGTTCCAAAAGCAGGTAAAAAATAGCAATGATTGAGTGAAGGTGAGCAGTGATTCTCGAATTATGGAACATATACCTTAACTTGTCTCACTCATTGTTATAATTATTCACATTGCTCCCCACAGCGAGCATGTAAATAGGCACAAGTTTCTACAAAGACAAGTGGTTATTTACACTTATAAAGACTTATTTACACTATTTACACTTATAAAGACTTATTTGCACTATTTACACTTATAAAGACTTATTTACACTATTTACACTTATAAAGACTTATTTACACTATTTACACTTATAAAGACTTATTTACACTATTTACACTTATAAAGACTTATTTACACTATTTACACTTATAAAGACAAGTGGTTACAAAGACTACAAAGACCAACGCACTACAGTGAAGTGTTGTGCAGCTGAAAGTTCACCCTCGATGTGAACATTATTGGCTGTGTCCAAAACAAGTCAATGCTAAATATGGCCCCAGTGAAAGGATTTTCACAAAACACCCCCAAGGCAAAAGCACGTGGTTGAAATATAAGCTTTCATCAAGTTTGGACTTTATCGCAATCATCAATAAGGAGAAAATCACAGGAATTGGCCTTTATCAGGTCATGGTTCCCACAGACAAGCATGGTATTTTACCTGGTAGAGAGCGACCTTTCATGAAATGGTGACATGTTCAAAGACTAACCATATTATTATAGGTTCGGTTTAGTAGGCAACTGTAATGTTTTGTTTTACGTCAATTCTCACCAGTTATGGTCCGAATCAACAGGGAAATGTGACAATTTTTCCAAGTTAAAAATAGTCAAAGGACACTGACTCTCTCTTCACGAGAGAAGCATGTACAGCTTGGTCCAAATCCATGTCCACCAGAATACAAGCTTTCATTTATTTCACTCCAAAAGCTGTGTTGTGTGTGTGTGGTGTGCGTGTGTGTGTGTGTGTGTGTGTGTGTGTGTGTGTGTGTTAGTAGTAGTAGTAGTAGTAGTAGTAGTAGTAGTAGTAGTAGTAGTAGTAGTAGTAGTAGTAGTAGTAGTAGTAGTAGTAGTAGTAGTAGTAGTAGACAGCATCTTTGGTGGTTAGCATTTGCTTAATCACGGCATGGAGCAAACCACTGCCCACAGATAGCTCAATCGAGCATTCGCTTGATCCGGATAAAGGAATCAAATCTTCTTAAATGTGAGTTTTCGTGTGTCGTTCCATCTTAGCAATGGCCATACTTGTCTACAGCAGCTCACAGCTAACTCCCCAAAGAGGAGCTGTCTGGGGTTACGTGAGTTGTTCATTATGGCAACATGTCCTGCCCAGCAAAGCTTGGTGAAGGCAAGGGATTTTCCGATGTCCGAGATGTTCACATGATTGAGTACTTCATCCCTGGTGAAATGATAGTTGGAATTTATCCCAAGTATGGCGCACAAATGATGCAAATTTAATCGACGGAAGGCCCCTCGCGGAGGGTTCAAGTATGGCTTTGCATACTACAATTATTCTACTTGGTGCGATGTGATGGTATCTGTCGAGGCAGTTAAAGGCAGCCAAAAACACCGGATGCAGTTTGAAGTCAAAGTTCCTGTTCAAAATCAACAGATCAGTCGGTGGACACTGTGGAGGCAAGGGTACTTCAAAAGATCTACTTTACATTCTTCACTTGATTACCGTTTATGATAGGGAGGCCACCACTAAAATGCTGACAGCTTTCAACAGTGCTTATGTCTTTGAGGTACTACTGTGCAGGCCAAAAAGTTAAACGACAGTCGAGAATCGGTTGAGCAATTTCTGAAGGTCTGTGGATGCATTTTGATGATAGTGCAATTATCAGTGTAGTGGGTGTACCCGCATGTGACAAATCGAGTTAAACACAGCGTATGACAGTCGGCCTTTCACAGAAGGTGCCACAAAATGACGTACTGTAGATATATTACCATCGACTTGTCAATTCATTCCAACACCTCAATTACATGGCAAGAGGGTGACACCTGGAGGATTATAAAAATATTAAACATATTATTAGAATCAGCATTATTGAGATCTCAATGATGAACTTCATGTGCTTGCAAACTACCCGACGACTTAGAAATCTACAGTGCCTCTTTGATCCTCAGCTGGTACATACCTTTGCTTACAATGACTGTTCTCAAGCACAGCTACTGGCAGCTGCTGCATGGTTGATTGCACAGGAAAAGTTTTACCATATTGCATGAGGGGAAGGGAAGGCAGCGCAAGGGGAGGGGAAGGCAGCATGGGGGGAGGGGAAGGGAAGGCAGCATGAGGGGAAGGGAAGGTTGATAAAATGTGCCCAAACAGCAACATTCCCTTTTTAACTGCCGGTTACATTTAAAACGTGCACTATCTACCTGACAAAGGTCTGCCTGTAGGCACGCATGCTTGCACATGCAGTGGCCTTTAAACCCTTCTGATCAGCTCACTCTGAATCTGATTCGTACATGCTGCAGTCCCTTCAACAGAGGGGAGGGGTGGGGGAGAGAGGGAGAGAGAGGGAGGTGAGAGGAAACTGGGGGAGAGGGGAGGGGTTGGAGAGAGTAAGAGGGGTGGGAGAGAGGGATAGGGCTGGGAGGGAGAGAGAGGTAGGATAGGGGTGAGAGAGGGAGGAGGGAGGGAAGCGTATGGAGGGGCAGAGGAGTGTGGGGGGGGGGGGGATACCGGCATATGCGATGGCCAGTTTAATGTCCATCTGAGAGACGGCACCGGGACGACAGTTTATAGCTGGGTCAGGATTCAAACCCAGACGAGACAGCTGAGAGTGAGCATGTGTACCTCTTGGCTCTTGGCTATCCTGCTGTGGATTCATTGCTTTGTAACTGAAAACATTTTTTACTCATTGTCATCATCTAATTTATTTTTGCCTTCTTAACGCCGGAGACGTCCACACGGACAGCAGCTAAATTATTTTGCCTTATTAATGCTGGAGAAGGTGAAGTGAAATGGCTCCAAAATTCATTTTTTTCACTCTTTTAAAATTAATAATTGTATGTCTGATGTTATATTTTTGCATTTTTAACATGTAAATAAAACAGGGAATCGTGGTTGGTTCATTAACACTGCGTTAAGATACGACCTGACTGACAGGATGCCCTCAAGGTACACACACTCACCTCTAAACCATCCAGCCTGGGTTTGAATCCCAGCCTAGCTAAAAAATGTCATCCGGTGATTCACAGGCTGGTGTGTCATCAATGTGTGTGTCTTCCCTCCAATGGAAGTTAAACTGGGTGTCCTGTCTTCCGACATTAGTTGGTGAATGTTAAAGATCCCTACAGTGTCCTACATGAAGAGTGGGCGAGCTATCACTGGCACCGTGGCCAAGTCACAAATTCCTGCCCGGACTACAACTGGGAAGGCAATGGCAAACCACCCAGTATATAGCCCTTGCTCAGGAAGATGCTTTGGTGAGACAGATGCTCAGTAATGAATATGGTATGGGACATCAAATCTCATAACGAAAAGTAACAACTGAACAACGAATGTGGAATAAAAATGAAAAGGAAATTAAAGCCGTTTAAAAATGATAGAACATGGACCTATAGAGAGTGGGGAGGGAAAGAGGGGAGGAGGAAGAAGAGAGGGGAAGATGGGAGTGGGGGAGGGAGAGAGGGGAGATGGTATAGACTGTAGAGGCAGGGGAGTGGGGAAGAGATGGAGGAGTGGGAGATGGAAGGAGGGGAGGGAGAGGAGGATGAGAAGGAGATTGGGACCAGACTCTGTACAGAGCGTTGTGCTGCTTAAGCAGTCTCCTTGACTATTGGCACAATCCTGGACGGGTCATCACTCCGACACAGTATACCAGCAAGCTGGCACTCATTTTGCCGACCTCGGAAGGATGACAGGCCAAGTTAACCCCACCTGGTATTCATTCAACAGCTTAGTGGGATTTGAACTCAGGACCCTTGGATCCAAAGCCCACCACTCTAACCATTAAGCCAACACTAGGCATTCGGGAAGGAGAGACAGGAGTGGAAAGAGGGGGAGTGAGAGAGAGAGGAGGGAAAATAGAGGGGAGATAGAGGGGAGAGGAGAGGGATAGGGAGGATTAGGGGTGGGGTAGGGGGGTGGTCAGGAGAAGTTTCCTTCTATACCCATCCTGTCCACCCCATTTCTTGTCCAATTCTCCCTCAATTTTGTCCTTCAACTCTACTCTTGGTATCCTCCTTTATCCCTGCTACTGTTCCTTTTGTTCCATTGCATCCTGATCCATTTAGTGTTCTCATTCTTCAATGAGTATACAACAAAAACTGTCACAGGTTGGCAACCATTGTACAGGCTTCATGGGCCGAATGGTCTCTTTCTGTGATGAAGTTCCTTGAAAGGGAAGTCATCTATTATATATTGTGAACCGTGGTGTCTTTCCGTGCGTTCGTCTGTCTCCCGTTTATGGTGGCCGCTTCCCGTGCTGCATTGAAAAGCTCAACATTCACTTTTGAAATGATGGGAGAACAGACGTGAATAATGTTGATGCCAAATTTTATTTCACAACCAGGATATTTTGCCTTCTTTTGAGAAAATTCCAACCTCCACCGCCCAATGTTGCACCACCATTTTACGGTGGGTGGTATAAGTAGCTCAAAGCTTTGGTTCTGAGCGAAACCAATAGTGTAAAACAATTGACCTTTTTAAAATCCATTAACTATTATTTCTTTAAATTGACAGATTAACTTAAAATTTTCACCATCACTAGGGACGGATACTCTTCCTCGTATATCAATAAAAAGAAGACCAAAGTGTGAGTTTGGTTTTCCTATTTTAATTCCAGCTCTTTTGGATATCAAATATAAACTCATCATTCATTTCCAGTGAATCATCAATAAATCTAAACATGTTTCCACACCTTCTTGCAGTTGTTAGCTTATTCCTGCACGTGTTCTGAATGCAATCAGACTCGTACTTGTGCAGAAACTAACTTGCAATTAAAGGGGTATTCAAGCCGAATCTGAACTCATGTGTATCCCCATTGTCTGCTGGAGTATCCCCATTGTGTGCTGGAGTATCCCCATTGTCTGCTGGAGTATCCTGTTGCCAAATGTAAAGTGGCCATTGTTCAAGAGAAATTGAATACTTTCTGGAAGTTTCTTTTTTTTGAAAAACTCCACGACTGTGGACTTTCCTTTACAGGGTTTGTTTTCCGATTCAATTGGTTGTTTTGTTGTTGTTTTTTTCTACAGCTTTTAAAACTTTTATTTGATTACAATCTAATTATATATTTAAACACTGCAGAAACCAAACCGCCTTATACGACCTACGGGAAATGCTGTATCTTCTACTGTGTCAAATGTCGCCACGACTTCGTTATGTGGAATGTTTGTTGAAAAATGACAATTTGATAAACGTTTAGGTTTTACCCTTTTGGTGATGTTGCAGATGCGATATCGATTACAGGGTTTGAGTTATCTTTGACCCAGAATTTTTTAACACCAGAATCAAACCTCACCGATTTATAGTCGTTTTGTAAGCATTTGTAAACGTGTTTCATTGCCCTTGTAAAGCTTGGTGTTGGCTTAGTGGTTAGGGTGGTTGGCTTGGGATCCTATGGTCATGAGTTTGAGCCCTGTTGGATGCTGAATTAACAGCAGGTGGGATTGACTCAGCCTGTCATCTTTTTGAGGTTGGTGAAATGAGTTCCAGTGGACTGGTACAGGGGCAGAGCATCAGTGACATAGCCATGTCCCTAATCAATAATGTAACCAGCAGCCTCAAGGATAAGTGTGTGTGTGTGTGTGTGTGTGTGTGTGTGTGTGTGTGTGTGTGTGTGTGTGTGTGTGTGTGTGTTTGTCTAGAGTACTCGCCAACATAGGTTTCAAACTGCATTCTCTACCTGTGATGATGAAGTTCATCTCACACTGGTTTTTGTACATCTTAGGAATCCAGTAAATGAATGGTGATTTATGGTGTGTATTTGGAACAGCCTTCTCTTCTTATTAATTTACATGGTGTATCTATTCTCTTGTGTTGTCGATACTTCTTTTGTAAGTCTTAGAATGTCCACTCTGTTAGCCTAGTTCTTCAAAAAGAATTGGAATGTAGAACTTCCACATATAAACACGACATTTTGCTGGTCTTATCAATAGGAATAACAACGTTGTGATGGTGTAATATCGCCATCTCGTGTACATGTCCAACAGTGCTGATTGCAATAAATGGATGTGAGCAAAAGTATCTTCCGAGATGCCAACAAGTGCACTCCACATGTCTGACGTGTCTCAAGATACCACAAACGTATTGTGTTTGAAGATGTTACCTGGGATGCCGGAGCAGGGAGTGTGGGGAGAAGAAAGTGCCGAATCATGCCGAAAACCAAAAAAGTCTGACGACATTGCTGAACTGATGGAGGGTGTAAGTGGTTTCTAAAATGCATTATTTTTTTGACTGCCAATAATTTTGTCCTTGTAAGTTGTTTGGAGGCATCAGGGGGCAGACCTCGAAATTTCCTCAAAAGGATTGGCTGATCCTAATTTGTCCAGTATTTATATCGTCAATTGAGGTTATCTTAAATCGGCGGATCGCTGCCACAGATGACGCTGTTTAAGCTTGAATCAATTAAAAAAAAATTTCCATCATAGATACTTCCGGCGGGGTTGTCTGCCATAGCCTTTCACTTGTGCTGTTTGTATTTGATCATTGTCAAGAGTCTACCTGTGCTAGTTATCCCCAAGCTTATGAAATTTTAAAAAACGAGAGGATATTGGATTCGGCTCCGTTGCCTGTCTGTCTATCTGTCCGTCCGTGATGCTATGTCCTCCTAACCGAAACAGTTGTGCAGAAAGTCACCAAACTTGGTAGTTATGATCGCCACACAGCAAGAAGGTGCGAGAGCAGTATCATGTTTTGGCCGTGCCCCTTGGGGCCGTGGCCAAAATGCCAAATACCAAAAATGATATTTGGGGCACATTTTAAAACATTTTTTTAAACTAAACTTTGTAAATGCAATCAACATTGAGGGATGCATGAAATATATATTGTTGCGGGCTGGGGACCGGTGGCGAGAATGACCGCTAGGTGGGGGAAGTTCGTCCTCTCCCACCAGACTCCCGGAATTGTAGGCCATCGCTCCAGATAATTCCGTGAGGCGGCAGATTGCTTAACCGACCGTGGACGCCAATATCTCAACCGCATAGCGTAGGGTCTTTTTGTCTAGAACCAATTTACCTAATTAACTAGGCGATTTCGACTACCGGGGAACCACGCCCTCAGCACGTCTTGCTCGAACCGGGTCACTCTACCGACTGCGATAGAGTTCCAACGACTGACTACCAACTCAGCTTCGGATGCAGTCGCGCGGAACTGCCAAAACCATGCCGGCTGGAATGAACGGATTATCGGGTATAAAGACCCGGCTAAAACTCAGATCCGAACCATGCTGGACCGATGAAAGAAAGGACGGAAACGAACTGGGAACATTTCAACAGTAATTTATTTTCAATACAGAAGACACAGAGCA